>NC_143051.1:11932500-12020000 GCF_057628025.1 Oncorhynchus mykiss | reverse complement strand
ATTCACTCTCAACATAACCGCAGTACCATTCACTCTCTACAAAACCTCATTACCATTCACTCTACACAGAACCTCATTACCGTTCACTCTACAGTACCTCAGTACCATTCACTCTCTACAAAACTTCAGTACCATTCACTCTCTACAGAACCTCAGTACCATTCACTCTTTACAGTTCCTACTGTATCTACCCGTCAACTGGCCAGTCTTCTTCCACACAGTTGCTTTTACAAGGTGAGACATTCCCCAGAAGAGGGAAAAAACACCTGGTCATAAGTCAAATTTTCCCTCCATTCTCTCCACCCTTCCCCACCCTCTCCATTCTCTCCACCCTTCCCCACCCTCTCCATTCTCTCCACCCTTCCCCATCCTCTCCATTCTCTCCACCCTTCCCCACCCTCTCCATTCTCTCCATTCTCTCCATTCTCTCCACCCTTCCCCATTCTCTCCATTCTCTCCACCCTTCCCCACCCTCTCCATTCTCTCCACCCTTCCCCACCCTCTCCATTCTCTCCACCCTTCCCCACCCTCTCCATTCTCTCCATCCTTCCCCACCCTCTCCATTCTCTCCATCCTTCCCCATCCTCTCCATTCTCCCCACCCTTCCCCACCCTCGCCATTCCTCTCCATTCTCTCCATTCTCTCCATTCCTCTCCACCCTTCCCCACCCTCTCCATTCTCTCCATTTCTCTCCATTCTCTCCATCCTCTCCATTCCACTCCACCCTTCCCCACCCTCTCTATTCTCTCCATCCTTCCCCACCCTCTCCATTCCCTCCACCCTCTCCATTATCTCCATTCTCTCCACCCTTCCCCACCCTCTCCATTCTCTCCATTCTCTCCACCCTCCCCACCCTCTCCATTCTCTCCATCCTTCCCCACCCTCTCCATTCTCTCCACCCTTCCCCACCCTCTCCATTCTCTCCACCCTTCCCCACCCTCTCCATTCTCTCCATTCTCTCCACCCTCCCCACCCTCTCCATTCTCTCCACCATTCCCCACCCTCTCCATTCTCTCCACCCTTCCCCACCCTCTCCATTCTCTCCACCCTTCCCCACCCTCTCCATTCTCTCCACCCTTCCCCACCCTCTCCCTTCTCTCCATCCTTCCCCACCCTCTCCATTCTCTCCACCCTTCCCCACCCTCTCCATTCTCTCCACCCTTCCCCACCCTCTCCATTTTCTCCACCCTTCCCCACCCTCTCCATTCTCTCTACCCTTCCCCACCCTCTCCATTCTCTCCACCCTTCCCCACCCTCTCCATTCTCTCCACCCTTCCCCACCCTCTCCATTCCTCTCCACCCTTCCCCACCCTCTCCATTCTCTCCACCCTTCCCCACCCTCTCCATTCTCTCCACTCTTCCCCACCCTCTCCCTTCTCTCCACCCTTCCCCACCCTCTCCATTCTCTCCACCATTCCCCACCCTCTCCATTCTCTCCACCCTTCCCCACCCTCTCCATTCTCTCCACCCTTCCCCACCCTCTCCATTCTCTCCACCCTTCCCCACCCTCTCCCTTCTCTCCATCCTTCCCCACCCTCTCCATTCTCTCCACCCTTCCCCACCCTCTCCATTCTCTCCACCCTTCCCCACCCTCTCCATTCTCTCCACCCTTCCCCACCCTCTCCATTCTCTCTACCCTTCCCCACCCTCTCCATTCTCTCCACCCTTCCCCACCCTCTCCATTCTCTCCACCCTTCCCCACCCTCTCCATTCCTCTCCACCCTTCCCCACCCTCTCCATTCTCTCCACCCTTCCCCACCCTCTCCATTCTCTCCACTCTTCCCCACCCTCTCCCTTCTCTCCACCCTTCCCCACCCTCTCCATTCTCTCCACCCTTCCCCACCCTCTCCATTCTCTCCACCCTTCCCCACCCTCTCCATTCTCTCCACCCTTCCCCACCCTCTCCATTCTCTCCACCCTTCCCCACCCTCTCCATTCTCTCCACCCTTCCCCATCCTCTCCATTCTCTCCACCCTTCCCCACCCTCTCCATTCTCTCCACCCTTCCCCATCCTCTCCATTCTCTCCACCCTTCCCCACCCTCTCCATTCTCTCCATTCTCTCCATTCTCTCCACCCTTCCCCATTCTCTCCATTCTCTCCACCCTTCCCCACCCTCTCCATTCTCTCCACCCTTCCCCACCCTCTCCATTCTCTCCACCCTTCCCCACCCTCTCCATTCTCTCCATCCTTCCCCACCCTCTCCATTCTCTCCATCCTTCCCCATCCTCTCCATTCTCCCCACCCTTCCCCACCCTCGCCATTCCTCTCCATTCTCTCCATTCTCTCCATTCCTCTCCACCCTTCCCCACCCTCTCCATTCTCTCCATTTCTCTCCATTGTCTCCATCCTCTCCATTCCACTCCACCCTTCCCCACCCTCTCTATTCTCTCCATCCTTCCCCACCCTCTCCATTCTCTCCACCCTCTCCATTATCTCCATTCTCTCCACCCTTCCCCACCCTCTCCATTCTCTCCATTCTCTCCACCCTCCCCACCCTCTCCATTCTCTCCATCCTTCCCCACCCTCTCCATTCTCTCCACCCTTCCCCACCCTCTCCATTCTCTCCACCCTTCCCCACCCTCTCCATTCTCTCCATTCTCTCCACCCTCCCCACCCTCTCCATTCTCTCCACCATTCCCCACCCTCTCCATTCTCTCCACCCTTCCCCACCCTCTCCATTCTCTCCACCCTTCCCCACCCTCTCCATTCTCTCCACCCTTCCCCACCCTCTCCCTTCTCTCCATCCTTCCCCACCCTCTCCATTCTCTCCACCCTTCCCCACCCTCTCCATTCTCTCCACCCTTCCCCACCCTCTCCATTCTCTCCACCCTTCCCCACCCTCTCCATTCTCTCTACCCTTCCCCACCCTCTCCATTCTCTCCACCCTTCCCCACCCTCTCCATTCTCTCCACCCTTCCCCACCCTCTCCATTCCTCTCCACCCTTCCCCACCCTCTCCATTCTCTCCACCCTTCCCCACCCTCTCCATTCTCTCCACTCTTCCCCACCCTCTCCCTTCTCTCCACCCTTCCCCACCCTCTCCATTCTCTCCACCATTCCCCACCCTCTCCATTCTCTCCACCCTTCCCCACCCTCTCCATTCTCTCCACCCTTCCCCACCCTCTCCATTCTCTCCACCCTTCCCCACCCTCTCCCTTCTCTCCATCCTTCCCCACCCTCTCCATTCTCTCCACCCTTCCCCACCCTCTCCATTCTCTCCACCCTTCCCCACCCTCTCCATTCTCTCCACCCTTCCCCACCCTCTCCATTCTCTCTACCCTTCCCCACCCTCTCCATTCTCTCCACCCTTCCCCACCCTCTCCATTCTCTCCACCCTTCCCCACCCTCTCCATTCTCTCCACCCTTCCCCACCCTCTCCATTCTCTCCACCCTTCCCCACCCTCTCCATTCCTCTCCACCCTTCCCCACCCTCTCCATTCTCTCCACCCTTCCCCACCCTCTCCATTCTCTCCACTCTTCCCCACCCTCTCCCTTCTCTCCACCCTTCCCCACCCTCTCCATTCTCTCCACCATTCCCCACCCTCTCCATTCTCTCCACCCTTCCCCACCCTCTCCATTCTCTCCACCCTTCCCCACCCTCTCCATTCTCTCCACCCTTCCCCACCCTCTCCCTTCTCTCCATCCTTCCCCACCCTCTCCATTCTCTCCACCCTTCCCCACCCTCTCCATTCTCTCCACCCTTCCCCACCCTCTCCATTCTCTCCACCCTTCCCCACCCTCTCCATTCTCTCTACCCTTCCCCACCCTCTCCATTCTCTCCACCCTTCCCCACCCTCTCCATTCTCTCCACCCTTCCCCACCCTCTCCATTCCTCTCCACCCTTCCCCACCCTCTCCATTCTCTCCACCCTTCCCCACCCTCTCCATTCTCTCCACTCTTCCCCACCCTCTCCCTTCTCTCCACCCTTCCCCACCCTCTCCATTCTCTCCACCCTTCCCCACCCTCTCCATTCTCTCCACCCTTCCCCACCCTCTCCATTCTCTCCACCCTTCCCCACCCTCTCCATTCTCTCCACCCTTCCCCACCCTCTCCATTCTCTCCACCCTTCCCCATCCTCTCCATTCTCTCCACCCTTCCCCACCCTCTCCATTCTCTCCACCCTTCCCCATCCTCTCCATTCTCTCCACCCTTCCCCACCCTCTCCATTCTCTCCATTCTCTCCATTCTCTCCACCCTTCCCCACCCTCTCCATTCTCTCCACCCTTCCCCATCCTCTCCATTCTCTCCACCCTTCCCCACCCTCTCCATTCTCTCCATCCTTCCCCACCCTCTCCATTCTCTCCATCCTTCCCCATCCTCTCCATTCTCCCCACCCTTCCCCACCCTCGCCATTCCTCTCCATTCTCTCCATTCTCTCCATTCCTCTCCACCCTTCCCCACCCTCTCCATTCTCTCCATTTCTCTCCATTGTCTCCATCCTCTCCATTCCACTCCACCCTTCCCCACCCTCTCTATTCTCTCCATCCTTCCCCACCCTCTCCATTCTCTCCACCCTCTCCATTATCTTATTATCTTATTTTCAAGCAGAAATTTGCTTCTTGCAACACTAACTCAAAAAAGTTCTGGGACACTGTAAAGTCCATGGAGAATAAGAACACCTCCTCCCAGCTGCCCAGTGCACTGAAGATAGGAAACACTGTCACCACTGATAAATCCACCATAATTGAAAATTTCAATAAGCATTTTTCTACTGCTGGCCATGCTTTCCACCTGGCTACTCCTACCCCTGTCAACAGCACTGCACCCCCAACAGCAACTCGCCCAAGCCTTCCCCATTTCTCCTTCTCCCAAATCCATTCAGCTGATGTTCTGAAAGAGCTGCAAAATCTGGACCCCTACAAATCAGCCGGGCTAGACAATCTGGACCCTTTCTTTCTAAAATTATCTGCCGAAATTGTTGCCACCCCTATTACTAGCCTGTTCAACCTCTCTTTCGTGTCGTCTGAGATTCCCAAAGATTGGAAAGCAGCTGCGGTCATCCCCCTCTTCAAAGGGGGGGACACTCTTGACCCAAACTGCTACAGACCTATATCTATCCTACCATGCCTTTCTAAGGTCTTCGAAAGCCAAGTCAACAAACAGATTACCGACCATTTTGAATCTCACCATACCTTCTCTGCTATGCAATCTGGTTTCAGAGCTGGTCATGGGTGCACCTCAGCCACGCTCAAGGTCCTAAACGATATCTTAACCGCCATCGATAAGAAACATTACTGTGCAGCCGTATTCATTGATCTGGCCAAGGCTTTCGACTCTGTCAATCACCACATCCTCATCGGCAGACTCAACAGCCTTGGTTTCTCAAATGATTGCCTCGCCTGGTTCACCAACTACTTCTCTGATAGAGTTCAGTGTGTCAAATCTGAGGGTCTGTTGTCCGGACCTCTGGCAGTCTCTATGGGGGTGCCACAGGGTTCAATTCTTGGACCGACTCTCTTCTCTGTATACATCAATGAGGTCGCTCTTGCTGCTGGTGAGTCTCTGATCCACCTCTACGCAGACGACACCATTCTGTATACTTCCGGCCCTTCTTTGGACACTGTGTTAACAACCCTCCAGGCAAGCTTCAATGCCATACAACTCTCCTTCCGTGGCCTCCAACTGCTCTTAAATACAAGTAAAACTAAATGCATGCTCTTCAACCGATCACTACCTGCACCTACCCGCCTGTCCAACATCACTACTCTGGACGGCTCTGACTTAGAATACGTGGACAACTACAAATACTTAGGTGTCTGGTTAGACTGTAAACTCTCCTTCCAGACCCATATCAAACATCTCCAATCCAAAGTTAAATCTAGAATTGGCTTCCTATTTCGCAACAAAGCATCCTTCACTCATGCTGCCAAACATACCCTTGTAAAACTGACCATCCTACCAATCCTCGACTTTGGCGATGTAATTTACAAAATAGCCTCCAATACCCTACTCAACAAACTGGATGCAGTCTATCACAGTGCAATCCGTTTTGTCACCAAAGCCCCATACACTACCCACCATTGCGACCTGTACGCTCTCGTTGGCTGGCCCTCGCTTCATACTCGTCGCCAAACCCACTGGCTCCATGTCATCTACAAGACCCTGCTAGGTAAAGTCCCCCCTTATCTCAGCTCGCTGGTCACCATAGCATCTCCCACCTGTAGCACACGCTCCAGCAGGTATATCTCTCTAGTCACCCCCAAAACCAATTCTTTCTTTGGCCGCCTCTCTTTCCAGTTCTCTGCTGCCAATGACTGGAACGAACTACAAAAATCTCTGAAACTGGAAACACTTATCTCCCTCACTAGCTTTAAGCACCAACTGTCAGAGCAGCTCACAGATTACTGCACCTGTACATAGCCCACATATAATTTAGCCCTATCAACTACCTCTTTCCCAACTGTATTTAATTAATTTATTTATTTTGCTCCTTTGCACCCCATTATTTTTATTTCTACTTTGCACATTCTTCCATTGCAAAACTACCATTCCAGTGTTTTACTTTCTATATTGTATTTACCTTGCCACCAAGGCCTTTTTTTTGCCTTTACCTCCCTTCTCACCTCATTTGCTCACATTGTATATAGACTTGTTTATACTTTATTATTGACTGTATGTTTGTTTTACTCCATGTGTAACTCTGTGTTGTTGTATCTGTCGAACTGCTTTGCTTTATCTTGGCCAGGTCGCAATTGTAAATGAGAACTTGTTCTCAACTTGCCTACCTGGTTAAATAAAGGTAAAATAAAAATAAATAAAATCTCCATTCTCTCCACCCTTCCCCACCCTCTCCATTCTCTCCATTCTCTCCACCCTCCCCACTCTCTCCATTCTCTCCATCCTTCCCCACCCTCTCCATTCTCTCCACCCTTCCCCACCCTCTCCATTCTCTCCACCCTTCCCCACCCTCTCCATTCTCTCCATTCTCTCCACCCTCCCCACCCTCTCCATTCTCTCCACCATTCCCCACCCTCTCCATTCTCTCCACCCTTCCCCACCCTCTCCATTCTCTCCACCCTTCCCCACCCTCTCCATTCTCTCCACCCTTCCCCACCCTCTCCCTTCTCTCCATCCTTCCCCACCCTCTCCATTCTCTCCACCCTTCCCCACCCTCTCCATTCTCTCCACCCTTCCCCACCCTCTCCATTCTCTCCACCTTTCCCCACCCTCTCCATTCTCTCTACCCTTCCCCACCCTCTCCATTCTCTCCACCCTTCCCCACCCTCTCCATTCTCTCCACCCTTCCCCACCCTCTCCATTCCTCTCCACCCTTCCCCACCCTCTCCATTCTCTCCACCATTCCCCACCCTCTCCATTCTCTCCACCCTTCCCCACCCTCTCCATTCTCTCCACCCTTCCCCACCCTCTCCATTCTCTCCACCCTTCCCCACCCTCTCCCTTCTCTCCATCCTTCCCCACCCTCTCCATTCTCTCCACCCTTCCCCACCCTCTCCATTCTCTCCACCCTTCCCCACCCTCTCCATTCTCTCCACCCTTCCCCACCCTCTCCATTCTCTCTACCCTTCCCCACCCTCTCCATTCTCTCCACCCTTCCCCACCCTCTCCATTCTCTCCACCCTACCCCACCCTCTCCATTCCTCTCCACCCTTCCCCACCCTCTCCATTCTCTCCACCCTTCCCCACCCTCTCCATTCTCTCCACTCTTCCCCACCCTCTCCCTTCTCTCCACCCTTCCCCACCCTCTCCATTCTCTCCACCCTTCCCCACCCTCTCCATTCTCTCCACCCTTCCCCACCCTCTCCATTCTCTCCACCCTTCCCCACCCTTTCCATTCTCTCCACCCTTCCCCACCCTCTCCATTCTCTCCACCCTTCCCCACCCTCTCCATTCTCTTCACCCTTCCCCATCCTCTCCATTCTCTCCACCCTTCCCCACCCTCTCCATTCTCTCCACCCTTCCCCACCCTCTCCATTCTCTCCATCCTTCCCCACCCTCTCCATTCTCTCCACCCTTCCCCACCCTCTCCATTCTCTCCACCCTTCCCCACCCTCTCCATTCTCTCTACCCTTCCCCACCCTCTCCCTTCTCTCCACCCTTCCCCACCCTCTCCATTCTCTCCACCCTTCCCCACCCTCTCCCTTCTCTCCACCCTTCCCCACCCTCTCCATTCTCTCCACCCTTCCCCACCCTCTCCCTTCTCTCCACCCTTCCCCACCCTCTCCATTCTCTCCACCCTTCCCCACCCTTTCCATTCTCTCCACCCTTCCCCACCCTCTCCATTCTCTCTACCCTTCCCCACCCTCTCCCTTCTCTCCACCCTTCCCCACCCTCTCCATTCCTCTCCATGAAAAAGCGCAAAAACAAACCGTGGTGTTTTGCTAAGTGGAAACCCACACCATTGCATCATACAGCCTGTTTAGCTGTGGATATGCATCAAATCCCTGAAATAAGCTCTGACGGAGAGGGCTGGCGTCGCTAATATGTCCCACCCTGTACCCCACCCAGGGCTATGTCAAATGGTCCCACTATGTGCTAATGTAAGGGGTCTGTTCACAGGTGTGTGTTAGTGTGTTGTGTGTCTGTTTAGGGTGTATGCATAGGTGGGGTTGTATACATGGTCTGTGAGTGCTGTGTATTTGTTGGTAATTGGGTGGCGGGTGTGTGTATATTTGTGTGGTGTTTATGGGTGGTGGGTGTGTGTATATTTGTGTGGTTTTTATGGGTAGAGGGTGTGTGTATATTTGTGTGGTGTTTATGGGTGGCGGGTGTGTGTATATTTGTGTGGTTTTTATGGGTGGCGGTGTGTGTGTATATTTGTGTGGTGTTTATGGGTGGCGGGTGTGTGTATATTTGTGTGGTGTTTATGGGTGGAGGGTGTGTGTATATTTGTGTGGTGTTTATAATCCCTCTTGACTCCTTTCTCCATCGTTCGCTCTCCTTCCTTCTTTTATTTTCTTGTCTATAAAGTCTATATTTACTGCTGCTCTCTTCATCTCTTTCTCTTCCCCCTCTCGTTCACATTCCCTCGTTTCTCCTCTGTATTAGGCTCTGAGGTTCTCTCTCTCTGTATTAGGCTCTGAGGTTCTCTCTCTCTGTATTAGGCTCTGAGGTTCTCCCTCTCTCTGTATTAGGCTCTGAGGTTCTCTCTCTCTGTATTAGGCTCTGAGTTTATCTCTCTCTGTATTAGGCTCTGAGGTTCTCCCTCTCTCTGTATTATTCTCTGAGGTTCTCTCTCTCTCTGTATTAGGCTCTGAGGTTCTCTCTCTCTCTCTTTCTCTGTATTGAGCTCTGAGGTTCTCTCTCTCTCTCTGTATTAGGCTCTGATGTTATCTCTCTCTGTATTAGGCTCTGAGGTTCTCTCTCTCTGTATTAGGCTCTGAGGTTCTCTCTCTCTGTATTAGGCTCTGAGGTTATCTCTCTCTGTATTAGGCTCTGAGGTTCTCTCTCTCTGTATTAGGCTCTGAGGTTCTCTCTCTCTGTATTAGGCTCTGAGGTTCTCTCTCTCTCTGTATTAGGCTCTGATGTTCTCTCTCTCTGCATTAGGCTCTGAGGTTCTCTCTCTCTGTATTAGGCTCTGAGGTTCTTTCTCTCTGTATTAGGCTCTGAGGTTCTCTCTCTCTGTATTAGGCTCTGAGGTTCTCTCTCTCTCTGTATTAGGCTCTGAGGTTCTCTCTCTCTGTATTTGGCTCCGAGGTTCTCTCTCTCTGTATTAGGCTCTGAGGTTCTCTCTCTCTCTGTATTAGGCTCTGAGGTTCAATATCTCTCTCTGTATTAGGCTCTGAGGTTCTCTCTCTGTATTAGGCTCTGAGGATCTCTCTCTCTCAGGTCATTCTGGACAACCTTTGTCTGCTATAACCTTACAATGGAATGTATGGCATTCACCACAGTGGCTACAGAGAGGTGGAGGAGAGGAGAGAAGAGAGAGAGAAAGACAGAGGGAGGGAATAAAGAGGAGCGAAGGACAAAAGAGAGGGAGTGAGGAATGACTGTTGTGGAAAACCAGAGAGAGGGAAAAGGAGAGAACATGGGAGGAGACAAAACAGAAGAGAAGATGAGAACACAGGATGGGGAGAGGGGGAGAAGAGAAGAGGATGAGAGGGAGTGAGGAGGAGAGGAGAGGAGAGGAGAGGAGAGGAGAGGAGAGGAGAGGAGAGGAGAGGAGAGGAGAGGAGAGGAGAGGAGAAGGGCAGGAGGAGTGAGAACAGAGGGAGGGAGAAGAGGAGAGGAGGAGTGAGAACAGAGGGAGAGGAGGAGAGGAGGAGAGAGGAGAGGATAGGTGGAGAAGAGGAGATGGGGAGAGGAGGAGAGGGGGATAGGAGGAGAGGGGGAGAGAAGGAGAGGAGGAAAGGAGGAGTGGAGGAGAGGAAGAGGGCTAACAGAGGGAGGGAGAGAAGGATTGGTGTGATAACAGGGGAGGGGGAGTGGATGAGAGGATGAGAGGGGGAGAGGAGGAGAGGAGGAGGAGATGAGGGGAGGAGAAGAGGGGGAGAGGAGGGAGGAGGAGAGGAGAGGGGGAGAGGAAGAGAGGAGGAGAGTAGGAGAGAGTAGAGGAGGAGTGGAGGAGTGAGAACAGGGGAGGGGTGGAGAGGGGGAGAGAAGGAAAGGAGAGGAGGAGGGGAAAGGGAGAATAGAGGGAGGGAGAGGAGGAGATGAGGAGATGAGGAGAGGAGGAAAGGAGGAGATGAGGAGGGAGAACAGAGGGAGGGAGAGGAGGAGAGGAGTGGGAGGGGAGAGGAGGAGTGAGAACAGAGGGTGAGAGTTGAGGAGAGGAGGAGAGGAGAGGAGGAGATGAGTGAGAGGGGAGAGTAAGAGTGAGAACAGGGGGAGGGAGAGGAGTAGAGGAAGAGGGATAACAGGGGGAGAGAAAGGAGGAGAGGAGAATTGAGAACAGGGGAGGGAGAGGAGGAGAGGAGGAGGGTTAATAGGGGGTGGAGAGGAGGAGAGGAGGAGGGAGAATAGGGGGAGGGAGAGGAGGAGAGGAGGGGGAGAACAGGGGGAGGGAGAGGGTGAGAGGAGGAGAGGGAGTACAGGGGGAGGGAGAGGAGGAGAGGGGAGAAGGGGAGGAGGACAGGGGAAGGGGAGGGAGGAGGGAGGGGGGAGGGACATAGGGGAGGGAGATGAGGAGAGGAGGAGGGAGAACAGGGAGAGGGAGAGGAGGAGAGGAGGACTGAGAACAGGGAGAGGGAGTAAAGAAAAGTGATAAATATACAGGGACAGAAAGGGATAGAACTGTTGAAAGTTTTGAAAGTGTTGAAAGTGCAGGCAGTCTCTGAAATTGATATACATTTCAGGGGAAAATTCCTTTGTGCTGGTCCTGGGGTTTTGCCAAGAACCCTGACTGGCATTTCAGGGGCGGGAGAGACAGAGATGAAGGAATGGGTGGAGAGGAGTGATGTTTTGGCCAGCCTCCCTCTTGGCTAACCTGGCCATATTGTACCTGAGCTCCAATTCCCCTGGCTCATTATTTGACACTGATAAAAGGGAGATGGGAACAGAGGAGAGAAGAAGGATGTCAGTGTTTTCACCCTGGGAAAGAGAGCTCCATAGAGATTAGAGGACAGGGATGGTCGACCTCAGGGATAAAAGAGGGGAAAATACAGAGGGGATGGAGGAAGGAGAAGCCCACATTCTGAACGGTGTTGTTACAGTAGCCTCCTATTCCACACACACACAGAACTGCTAATCAAATGGACACTCCGACTAGTTGCATTGTCCCTCCGTCTTTCATCTATGCATAGTCACTTTAACTCTACCTACATGTACATATTACCTCAACTAACCGGTGCTCCCGCACATTGACTCTGTACCAGATATATAGGATATATATAGGATATAGCCCCTCTATTGTTATTCTACTGCTGCTCTTTAATTATTTGTTACTTATCTATTTTTAGCACTTATTTTTATTAAAACTGCATTGTTGGTTAAGGGCTTGTAAGTAAGCCTTTCACTGTAAGGTTTACTACACCTGTTGTTGTTGGTTAAGGGCTTGTAAGTCAGCCTTTCACTGTAAGGTACACCTGTTGTTGTTGGTTAAGGGCTTGTAAGTAAGCATTTCTCTGTAAAGTCTAACTAGGATTTTTACCTTGTCAGCTCAGGGTTTTGATCTAGCAACCTTTCACTTACTGCCCTAACGCTCTAACCACTAGGCTACCTGCCGCCCTGAATGCACCTGTTGTATTTGGGGCGGCAGGTAGCCTAGTGGTTAGAGTGTTGGGTCAGTAACCGAAAGGTTGCTAAATCGAATCCCTGAGCTGACAAGGTAAACATCTATCGTTCTGCCCCTGAACAAGGCAGTTAACCCACTGTTCCTAAGCTGTCATTGTAAATAAGAATGAGTTCTTTACTGACTTGCCTAAATCAAAAATTACCATTTTTAATTCAGCGCATGTGACAAATACAATTTGATTTGTATTTCTGGCAGGTTATTCTGACAATAGGTGGTCTCTGCTAAAACTCTCAGAGACACACACACACACACACACACACACACACACCCTCTATGGCTCACACACGCTCACATACACAGATCTGTACTACACTGATAAGAGCCTGACTATCACCACCTCACGGAGTGGTATAATTTTCAGTTCTGTCTTGCTGAGAGACTCCTTCTACAAGCGTCCACGCTGCAAAGAGAAACAATGAGAAGGCATTGAGAGGAAAATCATTCAGCAAATACAAAACATTTAAGGTTCCTTTGTTCTTGTTTTTGAACAGATTTTCCATTTCAGAACCAGCAATTCCTCCCTGGAATGGCAACCGGAACCCAAACAATCAGGATAGAGTAAATACAGTTCCCAATCCAGGAAGCAAGTCCAAATTCCAGAGCAAGAGGAATTTCTGAAATATTTTTTTCATCGTGGTCAGATGATGGCTGAAGTGAATTGATTTGGCTGTTACGTCAGAGGAGAAATCTAATGGTTGATTGAGGCCATAAAGAGACAGTGACTGGGCTCAAAACTGTCGATAAGATTCCTTTCCTCCCTCCTTACTTCCTTTACTCCTTCCTTCCCTTTCCCTCCCTCCTTCCCGCCTTCCTTCCTTTCTTTCTTTCTTTCTTTCTTTCTTTCTTTCTTTCTTTCTTTCTTTCTTTCTTTCTTTCCTTCCTTCCTTCCTTCCTTCCTTCCTTCCTTCCTTCCTTCCTTCCTTCCTTCCTTCCTTCCTTCCTTCCTTCCTTCCTTCCTTCCTTTCTTCCTTCCTTCCTTCCTTCCTTCCTTCCCTCCCTCCCTCCTTCCTTCCCTCCCTCCCTCCTTCCTTCCTTCCTTCCTTCCTTCCTTCCTTCCTTCCTTCCCTCCCTCCTTCCCTCCTTCCCTCCTTCCTTCCTTCCTTCCTTCCTTCCCTCCCTCCCTCCCTCCCTCCCTCCCTCCCTCCCTCCCTCCCTCCCTCCCTCCCTCCCTCCCTCCCTCCTTCCTTCCTTCCTTCCTTCCTTTCTTTCTTTCTTTCTTTCTTCCTTCCTTCCTTCCTTCCCTCCTTTCTTCCTTCCTTCCTTCCTTCCTTCCTTCCTTCCTTCCCTCCCTCCCTCCCTCCCTCCCTCCCTCCCTCCCTCCTTCCTTCCTTCCTTCCTTCCTTCCTTCCTTTCCTTTCCTTTCCTTTCCTCCCTCCCTCCCTCCCTCCCTCCCTCCCTCCCTCCCTCCCTCCTTCCCTCCCTCCCTCCTTCCTTCCTTCCTTCCTTCCTTCCTTCCTTCCTTCCTTCCTTTCCTCCTTCCTTCCTTTACTCCCTCCCCCCTTCCTTTCCTTCCTTCCTTCCTTCCTTTCCTTTCCATTCCTCCCTCCCTCCTTTCTTTCCTCATCTGATAAGTGGAATCAAAAATGAAGATATGCGATTTCATTAATTCTCAAATGGACCCACGAGCATTTTGCTACACACGCAATAACATCTGTTAAACATGTGTATGTGACCAATAAAATGTGATTTGATATGTATGTGAGTAGAGACAGACTGGGTTGAAGATTAAGGGTTATTTGGAGAGGTCAAGCCTGTCATGCCCTGTCAAGAGGCAGCACTAAGGGAGAGACTAAAGGGACGTGCAAAGCGATTTTTGATTTCCAATTAGGTTAAGGTCAGGGTTTAGGCCTCCCTGGTGGCGCAGTGGTTAAGGGTGCTGTACTGCAGCGCTAGCTGTGCCACCAGAGACTCTGGGTTCGCTCCCAGGCTCTGTTGTAACCGGCCGCGACCGTGAGGTCCGTGGGGTGATGCATAATTGGCCTAGCGTCGTCCGGGTTGGGGAGGATTTGGCCGGTAGGGATATCCTTGTCTCATCGCGCACCAGCGACTCCTGTGGTGGGCCGGGCGCAGTGCGCGCTAACCAAGGTTGCCAGGTGCACTGTGTTTCCTCCGACACATTGGTGCGGCTGGCTTCCGGGTTGGATGTGTGCTGTGTTAAGAAGCAAGGCGGGTTGTGTATCGGAGGACACATTACTTTCAACCTTCGTCTCTCCCAAGCCCATACGGGAGTTGTAGCGATGAGACAAGATAGTAGCTAATAACAATTGGATACCACGAAAAAGGGGTAAAAATAAAAAGTCAGGGTTTGTTAAACAGAATATTTCTGGATATCTTATTGCCGGTCACATAGTTTTTCTGTTTTTTTTTTCACAAACCAATTTTGAACTAGTAGAAATGATAAGCTGTCTAAAATGGAGGGAATGATATTCTGTTGGGCTGTGTTCAACACTAGAACCAACTGTAGCTTTCCTTTCCCCATTGTTCTAAGTACACAATGGTGTGTTTTCATTAGAATTATTCTATAACCCATCTTAATATTGTTAAACATCCATCCAGGAAGAAAACATACAGAGTCGATGTCTTCTAATGTCCTCCAACCCTCAGTCAATCCTTATTTGCAGCATTTTTACATTATGATAATCAAACTCTCACCACTGGAGAAACAAACCTCTCTCTTGATCCATCCATCGTCCATCATCATTTAACTAGCGAAGTTAGCATCACTACTGATTTCCTTAGAGCTGAAGTAGTCAGTCACCCCCAGTCTACCACACCCATGGTATTGGTAAGCTAGTGTTTAGCATGTTAGCATGGTATCTCAATGCATGTCATCACTCTGTGATACACCATCATGCTGTATCTCTGTGTTCGAGAGCATTTCTCAAGCCCAGCTTGGAAAGCCAAGACACACAAGACAATTACACTGCCTGCTGACTCGCCTTGAGTTCTGGGTGCATTTTTGTTGAAACATAGAGGAAGGAGGAGGAACAATGGGAGCATTTTCCAGCTTCCAAAACTTAGCCATCGATGCATTTCCTTTAAATTGATTTTAATGTCGGAATTGTATACTTCATGTCTCGTTCTGTAAATGAACAACAAGAAAGACAGGTCACAGATCTTTAGGTTTGAACCGTCTGTCCCCCGATCCCCCCCCCCCTTCCCTCTCTCCATCCCTCCCTGCTTTCTCTCTAATGGAAGTGGTAGAACAGGAGGAAGAGGGAGCTTACGGAGGGGTGCGATTAGCAGACACCTCCCATTTACTGTATGGTTTCTGTATTACGGTACTGTCGCTTGGTGCCAGACATTTTCTCCATGGAAAGAATGCCTTCCTAACCAGTTCCATGTGAATGGGTTTTCACAGGCAACCACAGCCCATTGGTCGGGAGCAGACTCAGGCTTTAAACAAGAGTAGGGGGAGAAGTATGTAGCAGACAAAGATGGAGGAGGGAGGGAGGGAGGGAGGGAGGGAGGGAGGGAGGGAGGGAGGGAGGGAGGGAGGGAGGGAGGGAGGGAGGGAGGGAGGGAGGGAGGGAGGGAGGGAGGGAGGGAAAAATAGTAAAAAATAAAGAGAAGAGCTGGAGTGAGAGAGACAGGAATATAGGGACTTTCTGTCCGTTGGGGAATGTCTGTCCGTTGGGGAATATCTGTCCGTTGGGGAATGTCTGTCTGTCCGTTGGGAAATGTCTGTCCGTTGGGGAATATCTGTCCGTTGGGGAATGTCTGTCTGTCCGTTGGGAAATGTCTGTCCATTGGGGAATATCTGTCTGTCCGTTGGGAAATGTCTGTCCGTTGGGGAATGTCTGTCTGTCCGTTGGGGAATATCTGTCTGTCCGTTGGGGAATATCTGTCTGTCCGTTGGGAAATGTCTGTCCATTGGGGAATATCTGTCTGTCCGTTGGGGAATATCTGTCCGTTGGGGAATGTCTGTCTGTCCGTTGGGAAATGTCTGTCCGTTGGGAAATGTCTGTCCGTCGGGGAATGTCTGTCCGTCGGGAAATGTCTGTCCGTCGGGGAATGTCTGTCCATTGGGGAATGTCTGTCCGTTCGTTGGGGACTGTCTGTCTGTCCGTTAGGGACTGTCTGTCTGTCCGTTGGGGACTGTCTGTCCGTTGGGGAATGTCTGTCCGTTCATTGGGGACTGTCTGTCTGTCCGTTGGAGACTGTCTGTCTGTCCGTTGGGGACTGTCTGTCTGTTGGGGAATGTCTGTCTGTCCGTTGGGGACTGTCTGTCTGTCCGTTGGGGACTGTCTGTCTGTTGGGGAATGTCTGTCCGTTCGTTGGGGACTGTCTGTCTGTCCGTTGGGGACTGTCTGTCTGTTGGAGTCAAAAGGGATACAGAAGTGTCAGAGATTATTTGGCTATCCAGGCACGTTCCCATGTTCAGACAGCTCTATTTCTATCCTAAGCCAAACTGCTATCCACTCCACTTGGTATGCCCATAAATCAACAAGAATCATATGACTTAATATCAAGCAGTAGATGGGCTTGTGAACCAAACCATGTGGCTTTGGGGTTTCATATGAGACACAGTCTCATACTTTCTACTGAACTTTTCCCTGACACAACAAGGTTATCATGGCTGGAGTTATATGAGGCCACAGGAAGGGAGGAATATTCACATGCAATGTATTGTTCAGAGTGTGTCTTCTGTCGTTCTTCGGACTAATGAAGACATTACAGTCCAAACATTGAATCACTGCAAATAAGAGAATATAACTCCAGCATGTTATTTCTCTATTAGGTATCACCTACTGTAACCCAACTTTATATATATCTTTTTACTTGATTTTCTTCAAACTTCATTTAACTAGGCAAGTCAGTTAATTAAGAACAAATTCTAATTTACGATGACTATCTACCCGAGCCAATTGGGTGCTGCCCTATGGGACTCCCAATCACAGCTGTATATGATACAGTGTGGATTTGAACCAGGGACTGTAATGACACTTCCTGTACTAAAGATGCAGTGCCTTAGACTGCTGCGCCACACGGGAGCCCAGTGTATTACTTATGCGACTCCAGATAGGGTTAGAATACCAAACGAATGGAGCTGTGATTTATTCTCTACGTACATTTAAATCATGTGTATAGTAAGATGTAGCCAACTGTTTGTAGTTGCTTGGCTTTATCGTGTACAGTACACCATATGATCACAGAGAGATCACTATGTGAAAACATCTGAAAGTGTTGGAGACAGCAAACAGCCCATTCAACCCTTTTCACGCTCTTTAAACGCACAGTTCAGAGTTCGCAGTCCACGCCCCTGTCAAATTAACGCAATTTACCCATAATTACAGAAACAACAAGTCATTAATATGTTTTCAAAAGAGACTAGCGCTGCAGTTCACGTACAGTTTCTCTTCCCATGAGTAATCGTCTCGGTCTCAGAAGCAAAACATTTCCTCCTTCTTCACTCAAAAGTGATTTGCCTTTTACGGCCTGAGGTACACACAGTTCAGATAAATAGAAAGTGTGAATGTTTGTTTGCTCTAAAAGATTTTACTGCGTTGGATCACTCTGTTGGTGATTTTGGCCGTAGACAATGAAAGGACAAGGGGTCGGCTGTAGTTTCTGAGCACGCTGTGCACACGAAAGGCATGCTAATAGCAGGAAACTGTCAATTCACCCTTGCCAGAGACTCTAGCCACACAACACAATCTGTGCTCCAGTCAATCTGGACTATACACTACTGCAGATTACAAGCCACACGGTAAAGTGTTGAATTCAGAATGCATCCCAAAAGACACCCTATCCCTATATAGTGCACTGGGACCTGGTCAACATTAGTGCACTATATAGGGAATAGGGTGCCACTTGGGACGTATCTCAGTCACCATGGAGGGGTCAGTCTAAGCCAGATAAAGCCAGACAACAGCTATTTCAGTTGTTAAGGAAGGTCACGACTGTGTGAGGTTGGGACAGATGTGAGCAAGAAGACATGGAGATATGTTGTCGTAGTACAAAAGACATGTGCAAAGTGAAAATGACCATAAACAGCATGATTGAACTTGAATCTTTTCTTCAACAATGTGCATTATAAAGTGGTGACCATTTACGCATCGAGCAGTTTACTAAACCGGAGTTAAATAATAGCCTTCTTTTAAGGCACATTGCTGGAGATTCAAGTTTCAAATGAAATGACATGGCGAGATTATAATGAGGTTTACAAGTATTTTCTTCTGCTATACACAATTATTTTGCACTATGAAAATGTTGTCCATCACCCTGTAGAGTCAGTTAGAGAGGAGGACACAAAGCATGAGGGTTTGACCCAGACGCAAAATCTGTCGGTGCAAAAATAAAGCGTTAAGGAGTGGAAGTGGGGATTTTTGTGTGGAGTTCAGTAAGAGTGGAATTCGTTACAATAGGCCTATTTGATCAAATAGAAGTTTTGTAACGCTAAGGTTGTTAGGAATGTACTTATATTAGTGGACACACATGACATCCTGCCAACTTTAACAACAACAGAAAAATCCTGCTGTTGAAATGCGTATCTGCCTTCTCATTGGCTAGAATGTTCCTGCCTCCTCCCCCCTACCCCGCCTGCCTTCCGTATTTTGTGGACATTGATTCCAATTGTTAGGGCAGAGACTCCAGCATGTTCTGGGATATAGATAGGGTGTCCAATCAAAAGCTCATATTTTGACCAATGGGTAAAATAATAATAATAATTGTGTAGATGATCCTCTAAGAAGTCCAACCTCACGTCTGTATCATAATCCAATCAAAAGTTTTTGAGTTTTTACCCTTGTAGGATGGCCAAAGTGGTTAAAAATCAAGAAAATAGCATTGTGTCAGCTAGGCTGGATGCTATGAGAGAATGAAGGATTACTGACAGGCTCACTTTATTAGGTTACTTCTTTTTTCTGTTCACACTGCTTTGCTTTATCTTGGCCAGGTCGCAGTTGTAAATGAGAACTTGTTCTCAACTAGCCTACCTGGTTAAATAAAGGTGAAATATATATATATATATATATATATATATATATATATATATATATATATATATATATATATATTTTAATAATAATGTTAATGATATGATAGAGAAAGACCCCAGTGAATTATTTAGAAAATTAAGAATAGTATTTTGTCTTGGTAAAATGTTTTTTAGAATATGAGGAAGTGACATTTCATCACCAAAGCGCATTTCACGCACTCTAACATAGACCATTTTTGAGTCAGAAATCTAATCTAATCAAATGTTATTTATACACGTGTTTAGCACATGTTATCGCAGGTGTAGCGAAATGCATGTGTTTCTAGCTCCGACAATGCAGTAATATCTAACAAGTAATGTCTAACAATTTCACAACACATACCCAATACACACAATACCAAGTAAAGGACTGGAATGAAGAATGTATAAATATTTGGACGAGCAGTGTCAGAGCGGAATAGAATAAGATACAGTAGAATAGAACAGAAAGACCCTTCAGCTGAAATGTCTCAACTGAAGACATCATTAGGAGGCCTAAGAAACAAGCAACTCCTTAACCTCAAGGACACTAGTGTTACTATTAGCAGTCTGCATCAGAGGAAAGCATAATGTTCAGCCCAACCTTTTAGGATATTTTTCCACAAACAAAATCAGTGTTTTCCCTGCTCCATTTTCCTCCTGCCTCTGTCGTTCCAAGCATGTGCAGACACCAGAAGCGAACATACACACACACACAAATAACGCACTGAAACACGTACGATCACACACTCAAAGACACACACACTTGCAGTACAATAAACAGAAGTCACAACCCACCCATATGTGAGTTAATGGACGGAGTTCCAACAATAATGTTTACTCGTCTGTCTCAGCAAAAAACCTTCTTGGCCACTGGCTAGCCATAGCAGGAAATCTCTGAAAGTAAAGGTACAACACACACAAGCCCAAAAGCACACACATGCACACACAGACACACACACACACAGAGACACACACACACACACACACACACACACACACACACACACACACACAGAGAAAGTCTGGTACAACTAATCATGAGGGGACACACAATTCAGTCCCATTCAAAATCCTATTTTCCCTAACCCCTAACCATAACCATAAACCTAACTCTAACCCGTACTCTTACACTAACCCTTACCCTAACCTTAACCCTAAGCCTAACCCTAGCTCCTAACCCTAAAACTAACCCTAGCTCCTAACCTTAACCCTAAACCTAAATCTATCCCTAACACTAATTCTAATCTTAACCATAAACACCCTAAAAACTGCATTTGACCTTGTGGGGACCAACAAAATGTCCCCAGTTGGTCAAATGTTTGTGTATGTACAATTCTTGTGGGGACCAACAAAATGTCCCCAGTTGGTCAAATGTTTGTTTATGTACTATTCTTGTGGGGACTACTGGTCAAGAATAGCTCTGTGGACATTGGACCTTGTAGTAATCAACCAATCCACTGCTCCCATAGACACAACAAACATACTGTACATGTGGTCAGACAGACAGAGGTCTGGGTACCTTTCATCCACACACGTACAGAGCCTTCAGAGAGTATTCATACCCCTTTACTTATTCCACATTTTGTTGTGTTACAGACGGAATTCAAAATGAAATCCATTTTCTTCTCTTACCCGTCTACACACAATACAGCATAATGACAAAGTCAAAACGTGTTTTTAGAAATTTGTGCAACTGTATTTAAAATGAAATACAGAACTATCTAATTTACATAATTATTCACACCCCTGACAAGAATCACCTTTGTCAGTGATTACAGCTGTGAGTCTTTCTGGGTAAGTCTCTAAGAGCTTTGCACACCTGGATTGTACAATATTTGAACATTATTCTTGTTAAAAATTCTTCAAGCTCTGTGAAGTTGCTAGACTGACATTTTTGCTGTCTTGCCATAGATTTTGAAGACGATTTAAGTCAAAACTGTAGCCTGGTCTGGAACCTCTGGCCAGGAACATTCAAATTCGTCTTGGTAAGCAACTATAATGTATATTTGGTCTTGTGTTTTAGGTTATTGTCCTGCTGGAAGGGGAATTTGTCTCCCAGTGTCTGTTGGAAAGCAGACTGGTCCAGGTTTTCCTCTGGGATTTTGCCTTTGCTTATCTCTATTCCATTTATATCTATCCTAAAAAAACTACTTAGTCCTTGCCTATGACAGGTGTACTCATAACATGATGCAGCCACCACCATGCTTGAAAATATGAAGAGTGGTACTCAGTGATGTGTTGGATTGGATTTGCCCCAAACATAAAGCTTTGTACTCCGGACATAAGTTACTTTATGTGCTACATGTTTCCAGTGTTACTTTAGCGCCTTGTTGCAAACAGGACTCATGTTTTGGAATATTTTTGTTGTGTACAAGCTTCTTTCTTTTCACTCTGTCATTTTGGTTAGTATTGTGGAGTACATACAGTTTCTCCTATCACAACCAGTAAACTCTGTAACTGTTTTAAAGTCACCATTGGCCTCGTGGTGAATTTCCTGAGCAGTTTCCTTCCTCTCCGGCAACTGAGTTGGGAAGGACGTATTGATACACCATCCAAATGGTAATTAATAATTTCACCATGCTCAAAGGGATATTCAATGTCAGTTGTTTCTTCTTCTCCCATCTACCAATAGGGGCCCTTCTTTGAGAGGCATTGGAAAACCTTCCTGGTCTTTGGCACAGCCAGAAGAGGACTGGCCACCCCTCATAGCCTGGTACCTCTCTAGGTTTCTTCCTAGGTTATGGCTGTTCTAGGGAGTTTTTCCTAGCCACCGTGCTTCTACACCTGCATTGCTTGCTGTTTGGGGTTTTAGGCTGTGTTTCTGTACAGCACTTTGAGATATCAGCTGAGGTAAGAAGGGCTATATAAATACATTTGATTTGATTTGATTTGTGGTTGAATCTACGTTTGAAATTCAGTGCTCGACTGAGGGATCTTACAGATAATTGTATGTGTGGGGTACATGTTAAACACTATTATTGCACACAGAGTGAGTCCATGCAACGTATTATTTGACTTGTTAAGCAAAGTATTACTCATTAACTTATTTAGGCTTGCCATAACAAAGTGGTCCAATACTTATTGACTCAAGATATTTCAGGTTTTCATTTTTAAAGCCACAATATGTAACTTTTTGGGTGCCCCGAACAAATTCACATAGATACTTGAGTTATAGAGATCTTACTTTCTGTGCTTCCGGTTCTTAAGTTTTGTTTTTGCATCTTTTACTTTAGGTTTTGTACACCAAGTTCAAAGAGCTGAATATACAATACTTTTGTTTATGTAAAATATATTTCACAGCAGTTTAGATGGTACAATGATTCTCTACACTATTCTTGCTTGTTTTATCACATAATTTAAATGTACTTTGTGATTATGGGGTATTGTGTGTAGACCAGCGACACAAAATTAAATTTAAATTTAATCCACAACAAAATTGAAAATTTCAAGGGGTGTGAATAGGTACTGTATATGCTCACAGACAGTAGTTTACACACACACACACACAGAGAGATACACACATACACACTTACCGTGTGCTCTACTCTCTCTCTCTCTCTCTCTCTCTCTCTCTCTCTCTTTCTTTCAATTGAATTACATTAGCTTTATTGGCATGATGTAACAATGTACATATTGCCAAAGCTTTCTCTTTCTTTCCCTCACTCTCTCTCTCTGTCTCTGTCTCTCTGTCTCTGTCTCTGTCTCTGTCTCTGTCTCTGTCTCTGTCTCTGTCTCTGTCTCTCTCTCTCTCTCTATGTCTCTGTCTCTGTCTCTGTCTCTGTCTCTGTCTCTTTCTCTGTCTCTGTCTCTCAATTTTCAATTAAATTCAATGTGCTTTATTGGCATGACGTAACAATGTACAAATTGCCAAAGCTTACTTTGGATATTTACAATATTAAAATAATAAGAATCAAAATGGTCAACGGGACAATAGTAACAACAACAACCAAGGGTCAAAATAACCATACATTGAACAATAACAATAAGCATACAGTAGAGGACATGTGCAGGTTGATTGGTCTGTCAGACACTGTCCCTCATCTTATGGCAGGCAGCAATGTAGTGCGCTGCCAACCCACAGCTCTCTGCGTCCTCCCCAAACAGGACAGGTAGCCTCCTCTCATCAGAGAGGTCTTTGAAACCTTGAATAAAGGTTTCAAATTTGTGTAAATGAAACTCTCAAATTGTTTTATATTTTGGACATTTCGTTAGGAAATGCAGCGCTGTCTCAGGTTCTGCTGTTGTGCAGTGGTTGCACCGCCTTTCCTCTACAGGGAGCCACATTTTCCTGTGTCTACCCTTCTCAATAGCAAGGCTGTGCTCACTGAGCCTGTACTTTGTCAAGGTTTTTCTAAGGTTTTGATCAGTAACCATGGTCAGATAGTTTGCAATGGTGTACTGTCGATTTAGCCAGATACTCTGCATGCAGGGTTTCAATGGGGTGTTTGTCCCATTTGGTGAAATGTTGTTTTGCAAGTGGACCCCACACCACGATGCCATAGAGTGCAATTGTTTCAATGACACATTCAATTAGTTTTAGCCAAATTTTAATAGGTATTTCAATTTGAATTTGTTTTTTAATTATTATTATTTATTTATTTTTGTTTTATTTTATTGTTTAAACCTAAGTACTTGTAGTGTGTGCAGTACTGTATATATTTTGTACCAATTGAGAACTTTGCTCTAATTCCCTGAGATCTGGATCTTCTCTGGAAAATCATCATTTTAGTATTTTTGGGGTTTACTGCCAGGGCCCAGGTCTGGCAGTACTGCTCTAGCAGGTCCAGACTCTGCTGTAGGCCATGTGCTGCGGGTGAAAGCAGGCATAGGTAATCTGTGAAGAGTAGGCATTTAACCTCTGAATTGTGGAGACCAACACCAGGGGCTGAGGATTTTTCTATAATAGTGGCCAATTCATTTATGTAAAAATTGAAGAGTGCAGGGCTCAGATTGCAACCCTGGCGAAGGCCCCACCCCTGGTTAAAGAATTCTGTTTTTTCTTGCCAATTTTGATACTGCACGTATTGCCAGTATACATTGATTTAATTATGTCATATGTTTTACCCCAATGTTTTATCCTGTGTGCCAAATAGAATCAAATGCCTTTTGGAAGTGGATAAAGCGAGCGTATCATTTGGTATTATTTTGGTGGACATGTTTATCTATCAGGGCGTGTAGGGTGTAAATATGATCAGTCATGTGATGTTTTGGTGTAAATCCAATTTTGCTTTTACTCAATACCTTGTGCTTATTAAGGAAGTTTAGAACTCTTACATTTATAATACTACAGAAAACCTTCCCCAGGTTACTGTTCACACAAATGCCTCCGTACTTGTTCAGGTCAAATTTGTCTCCATTCTTAAAGATTGGGGATATGAGTCCTTGATTCCAGATGTCAGGGAAATAACCTACACTCAGGATCAAACTAAACAGTTTTAATATAGCCAATTAATATAGACAATTTTGCACTAGTGAGTTTGAGCATTTCATTTAGGGTGCCATCAGGTCCGCATGCTTTTTTAAATTTGAGGGCCTGAAGTTTCTTATAGAGCTCCTGGTCAGTAATTGGGGCGTCCAATGGATTTTGATTGTCCTTTATAGATTTTACTAATCCATTCAACTTCTCATGAATTTGTCATTGTTCTGCGTTTGTGTCAATTTGAAAGGTGTTGTAGAGTCTTTTAAAATGTGTTGTCCATATGTCACCATTTCGTATCATTAATTCCTCTTGTTTAGATTTTTCTTGTTTTTTCCAATTTTGCTAGAAGTTGTTTGTGTTTATGGACTCCTCAATTAGTGTCAGCTGCTTGCTATTGTACTGTGCTTTATTGGTTCTGAGTGTACGTTTATAGAGTTTTAAAGTCTCACAGTAATGAAGGTTTAATTCACCAGTATTTGGGTCTCTGCTTTTGGTTGGTGTCACGCCCTGACCTTAGAGATCCTTCATTCTCAATGTTGGTTAGTTTCGGGGTGTGACAAGGGTGGGCATTCTAGTTTCTTTATTTCTAGGTTGGCTTGGTATGGTTCCCAATCAGAGGCAGCTGTCTATCGTTGTCTCTGATTGGGGATCATATTTAGGCAGCTTTTTCCCACCTGTTTGTTGTGGGGATCTTGTTTTTGTATTGTTTCCTTTGAGCACGACAAAGCTGCACGTTCGTTTCTTTGCCCTCTATTGTTTTTTTGTGTCGGTTCACATAATAAAAGATGATGAACCCAAACCACGCTGCATTTTGGTCTGATTCTTTCAACAACTTTCGTGACAGTTGGATAGTGTTCTAAGTGTTTTCCTCATAATTTTACAATCTGCATCAAACCAGTTGTCATTTGTGGAATTTTTTTGTTTTGTTTTTTATCAATTTCAGTTGTGCTTCCTTTGCCGTTTGCCTGAATATATAGTTGATGTTTTTTACTGCTAGATAGATGCTTTCTTTACTGTGAGTGAATGTGGTAACCAGAAAGTTATCTAAGAGTGTCTGGATGTTTTGGTTACAGGTTGCTTTCTGGTATTCTTCTGTGCTGTTTTGGGCCCATCTGTATGAACATCTGATGTTGTACAGCTGACTGGGCTGTGAATGTGTGGTTGTTTCCATGTCTGTTCTTTGGAGGAACAACGTAATTTGGCTGTGATCAGACAGATGTGTAAGTGGATTGACAGTGAATGAGCTGAGAGAGAAAGGTTCAATGTCTGTGATGTGCTGTGGCCAAGAGGTGAGCAATAGGTGAATAACCTACCATTGACAAAGTACAGACCCAGGCTTCGACAGAGCTGCAACAGATCCCTTCTGTTGTTGTTGATGGTGCTGTCACTGTTGTTTCTATGGGGGAGATGAAGACAGTTAGAAACAGTATGGCCTGTAATAAAGCTGTCCCCTCGTGTGGTCTGTCACTGTTGTTTCTATGGGGGAGATGAAGACAGTTAGAAACAGTATGGCCTGTAATAAAGCTGTCCCCTCGTGTGGTCTGTCACTGTTGTTTCTATGGGGGAGATGAAGACAGTTAGAAACAGTATGGCCTGTAATAAAGCTGTCCCCTCGTGTGGTCTGTCACTGTTGTTTCTATGGGGGAGATGAAGACAGTTAGAAACAGTATGGCCTGTAATAAAGCTGTCCCCTCGTGTGGTCTGTCACTGTTGTTTCTATGGGGGAGATGAAGACAGTTAGAAACAGTATGGCCTGTAATAAAGCTGTCCCCTCGTGTGGTCTGTCACTGTTGTTTCTATGGGGGAGATGAAGACAGTTAGAAACAGTATGGCCTGTAATAAAGCTGTCCCCTCGTGTGGTCTGTCACTGTTGTTTCTATGGGGGAGATGAAGACAGTTAGAAACAGTATGGCCTGTAATAAAGCTGTCCCCTCGTGTGGTCTGTCACTGTTGTTTCTATGGGGGAGATGAAGACAGTTAGAAACAGTATGGCCTGTAATAAAGCTGTCCCCTCGTGTGGTCTGTCACTGTTGTTTCTATGGGGGAGATGAAGACAGTTAGAAACAGTATGGCCTGTAATAAAGCTGTCCCCTCGTGTGGTCTGTCACTGTTGTTTCTATGGGGGAGATGAAGACAGTTAGAAACAGTATGGCCTGTAATAAAGCTGTCCCCTCGTGTGGTCTGTCACTGTTGTTTCTATGGGGGAGATGAAGACAGTTAGAAACAGTATGGCCTGTAATAAAGCTGTCCCCTCGTGTGGTCTGTCACTGTTGTTTCTATGGGGGAGATGAAGACAGTTAGAAACAGTATGGCCTGTAATAAAGCTGTCCCCTCGTGTGGTCTGTCACTGTTGTTTCTATGGGGGAGATGAAGACAGTTAGAAACAGTATGGCCTGTAATAAAGCTGTCCCCTCGTGTGGTCTGTCACTGTTGTTTCTATGGGGGAGATGAAGACAGTTAGAAACAGTATGGCCTGTAATAAAGCTGTCCCCTCGTGTGGTCTGTCACTGTTGTTTCTATGGGGGAGATGAAGACAGTTAGAAACAGTATGGCCTGTAATAAAGCTGTCCCCTCGTGTGGTCTGTCACTGTTGTTTCTATGGGGGAGATGAAGACAGTTAGAAACAGTATGGCCTGTAATAAAGCTGTCCCCTCGTGTGGTCTGTCACTGTTGTTTCTATGGGGGAGATGAAGACAGTTAGAAACAGTATGGCCTGTAATAAAGCTGTCCCCTCGTGTGGTCTGTCACTGTTGTTTCTATGGGGGAGATGAAGACAGTTAGAAACAGTATGGCCTGTAATAAAGCTGTCCCCTCGTGTGGTCTGTCACTGTTGTTTCTATGGGGGAGATGAAGACAGTTAGAAACAGTATGGCCTGTAATAAAGCTGTCCCCTCGTGTGGTCTGTCACTGTTGTTTCTATGGGGGAGATGAAGACAGTTAGAAACAGTATGGCCTGTAATAAAGCTGTCCCCTCGTGTGGTCTGTCACTGTTGTTTCTATGGGGGAGATGAAGACAGTTAGAAACAGTATGGCCTGTAATAAAGCTGTCCCCTCGTGTGGTCTGTCACTGTTGTTTCTATGGGGGAGATGAAGACAGTTAGAAACAGTATGGCCTGTAATAAAGCTGTCCCCTCGTGTGGTCTGTCACTGTTGTTTCTATGGGGGAGATGAAGACAGTTAGAAACAGTATGGCCTGTAATAAAGCTGTCCCCTCGTGTGGTCTGTCACTGTTGTTTCTATGGGGGAGATGAAGACAGTTAGAAACAGTATGGCCTGTAATAAAGCTGTCACTGTTGTTTCTATGGGGGAGATGAAGACAGTTAGAAACAGTATGGCCTGTAATAAAGCTGTCCCCTCGTGTGGTCTGTCACTGTTGTTTCTATGGGGGAGATGAAGACAGTTAGAAACAGTATGGCCTGTAATAAAGCTGTCCCCTCGTGTGGTCTGTCACTGTTGTTTCTATGGGGGAGATGAAGACAGTTAGAAACAGTATGGCCTGTAATAAAGCTGTCCCCTCGTGTGGTCTGTCACTGTTGTTTCTATGGGGGAGATGAAGACAGTTAGAAACAGTATGGCCTGTAATAAAGCTGTCCCCTCGTGTGGTCTGTCACTGTTGTTTCTATGGGGGAGATGAAGACAGTTAGAAACAGTATGGCCTGTAATAAAGCTGTCCCCTCGTGTGGTCTGTCACTGTTGTTTCTATGGGGGAGATGAAGACAGTTAGAAACAGTATGGCCTGTAATAAAGCTGTCCCCTCGTGTGGTCTGTCACTGTTGTTTCTATGGGGGAGATGAAGACAGTTAGAAACAGTATGGCCTGTAATAAAGCTGTCCCCTCGTGTGGTCTGTCACTGTTGTTTCTATGGGGGAGATGAAGACAGTTAGAAACAGTATGGCCTGTAATAAAGCTGTCCCCTCGTGTGGTCTGTCACTGTTGTTTCTATGGGGGAGATGAAGACAGTTAGAAACAGTATGGCCTGTAATAAAGCTGTCACTGTTGTTTCTATGGGGGAGATGAAGACAGTTAGAAACAGTATGGCCTGTAATAAAGCTGTCCCCTCGTGTGGTCTGTCACTGTTGTTTCTATGGGGGAGATGAAGACAGTTAGAAACAGTATGGCCTGTAATAAAGCTGTCCCCTCGTGTGGTCTGTCACTGTTGTTTCTATGGGGGAGATGAAGACAGTTAGAAACAGTATGGCCTGTAATAAAGCTGTCCCCTCGTGTGGTCTGTCACTGTTGTTTCTATGGGGGAGATGAAGACAGTTAGAAACAGTATGGCCTGTAATAAAGCTGTCCCCTCGTGTGGTCTGTCACTGTTGTTTCTATGGGGGAGATGAAGACAGTTAGAAACAGTATGGCCTGTAATAAAGCTGTCCCCTCGTGTGGTCTGTCACTGTTGTTTCTATGGGGGAGATGAAGACAGTTAGAAACAGTATGGCCTGTAATAAAGCTGTCCCCTCGTGTGGTCTGTCACTGTTGTTTCTATGGGGGAGATGAAGACAGTTAGAAACAGTATGGCCTGTAATAAAGCTGTCCCCTCGTGTGGTCTGTCACTGTTGTTTCTATGGGGGAGATGAAGACAGTTAGAAACAGTATGGCCTGTAATAAAGCTGTCCCCTCGTGTGGTCTGTCACTGTTGTTTCTATGGGGGAGATGAAGACAGTTAGAAACAGTATGGCCTGTAATAAAGCTGTCCCCTCGTGTGGTCTGTCACTGTTGTTTCTATGGGGGAGATGAAGACAGTTAGAAACAGTATGGCCTGTAATAAAGCTGTCCCCTCGTGTGGTCTGTCACTGTTGTTTCTATGGGGGAGATGAAGACAGTTAGAAACAGTATGGCCTGTAATAAAGCTGTCCCCTCGTGTGGTCTGTCACTGTTGTTTCTATGGGGGAGATGAAGACAGTTAGAAACAGTATGGCCTGTAATAAAGCTGTCCCCTCGTGTGGTCTGTCACTGTTGTTTCTATGGGGGAGATGAAGACAGTTAGAAACAGTATGGCCTGTAATAAAGCTGTCCCCTCGTGTGGTCTGTCACTGTTGTTTCTATGGGGGAGATGAAGACAGTTAGAAACAGTATGGCCTGTAATAAAGCTGTCCCCTCGTGTGGTCTGTCACTGTTGTTTCTATGGGGGAGATGAAGACAGTTAGAAACAGTATGGCCTGTAATAAAGCTGTCCCCTCGTGTGGTCGTTAGATCAGGTAGTGTTCCTGTGCGTGTATTTGTGTCCCCACAGATGAGCACATTTCTCTGGGCCTGGAAATGGTATGTCTCTTCCTCAAGGGTGGGGAAGATCTCCTCTGAATAATATGGGAATTCTGAGGGGGGGGATATATTGCGCAAAGGAACACATATTTTTCTGTCAGTACAAGTTATTTTTTCAGTTTTAACCAAATGTGATATATTTTGAGGGGATCAATTAGATTGTGTAGTTTGGATTTGTACCAAATGCCTCTATTGACAGAGCTGTGTTTCTGTGATGGCACAATTACCTCTTTGTAGCCTGTGTGACAGTGAGTGAAAATGTCTGCCTTATACCATGTCTCCTGCAGAATGACATCATCTTTAAGATTTTTGTTGAACTCCAGTGCTAAACCTTTCAGTCCAAAGGTTGATGAGTTTAGGCTCTGAATGTTCCACATGCTGACTGATAGTGATTTCATGTTGCTAAAAGAAAGAATAGCAGTCAGAAATACAGTAACTACTAAGTTGTTAAGAGTGAGTCTCTCTCTCGCTCTCGCTCTCGCTCTCGCTCTCGCTCACACACACTTAACAAAACAAGCACAGTCAGCAACACACAACACATGCAGTTGCCTTGTGGCTGGGTTTAGCTGTAATTGATCTATCTTAATATCTTCCTCTTTGTTTCTCATGTTCGCTCTCTCTCTCTCTCTCTAAATTCCCTGTCCATCTCTCTCTCTCTCTAAATTCCCTGTCCATCTCCCTTTCTCACTTGATGACCCTTCTCTCTCATCACTCTCTCTCTCTAAATTCCCTGTCCATCTCTCTTTCTCACTTGATGACCCTTCTCTATCATCTCTATCTCTCTCTAAATGCCCTGTCCATCTCTCTCTGTAACTGCTTCATCCTGTACCCCCACCCCCTTCCTCTCCTCCGACCCATCACGTCCCATAGAGCGGTGGGTCATGAAGCTGGTGTTGGTCTGGGTTGCTGTCTTGCCACCTCCATGGGTGGTCCTGGTTCCCTTTTCTACTGTGCGGTTTGTACAGTTCAGAGAGCCGTGTTGTTCTGGCATGTCTCTCCATGCTGGCCAAAGCCTCGGGGCTGCTGCCTGTTTTCTTTAACATGCTGATACATCTGCAGGATTTTGAAGAAAGAAAGAAGGAAGAAGAGAGAACAAGACACATGAGAGAAAGAAGGAAGGAGAGATAGATGTGGGGAGGAGAGAGCGAGAGATCAGGACACATGAAGAGAGACTGAAAGAAAGAGATGGACGGGTGTAGCAGTGTGATGTTGTTCCCTTAGAATATGCACCAAGTTGCACACAAGGACCAATTAAAAAAGGCCAGGTCAAGAAGGGATGTTAATAATTTGATAATAATAATAATAATTCAGTGTGTTTTTAAATTTAATTACAGCTGCATAGCTAATGTTAGTTTTTGGTGTACAAACACTTTTTCATATCTATATTGTACATACACGTGATTGTAAAGGTTGTGTATATTTTGGAATGGTCCATCGCGGGTTATCTGTATTTCCGTAGCCCCTTATTGTTCTCTTTTGCCTGACCTTTGGCTACCGAGGTATGTTGTCCTTGGCTCCGAAATTGTTCAATATAAAACTGTGATAATGTTACACAATTTGCTGTTATGTAACCATAAGTTTTGTTACAATGTGGACAATATAAAGATTTATGTTAACAAGTTTCACCGAGCTCGCTAACTAGGGTACCTATTGTAACTTGTGAGTACTTGGGACAGTGTTTGAGTGAGTTTCTATGTGCTCGGGCAGGTGCCTGAGAGCTGTGACTGCCAAGGGCTAAAATATTGTGTGTCGTCTCTTCGTGTGCAGGGCAAATTAAAAGAAACCAACAAGCAGACCTCCAGTTGTGGCAGTGTCCTAATTAAAAGTACACAACGCAGAACGAACCACGCTACACGGGCACGTCAGAAAGCGTTCATACCCATTGACCAGTACCCTACTTTTAATCTGATTATACTTGTGGAATATAAAAATAAATGCTTGATATATGTTTTTCCAATTTCTTGAAATATTGTGCAAATGTCATTACTGTGTTGTATGTATTGTGCAATGTTTTCCTTCATGGCCATGGAAAGTGTACAGGTAAAACCTTAGACGACCAGCCTATGTACAATACAGTCATGTACATTTAAATTCAGTGTTTTGTAAGGATGGTAAGTAAATACTGCACAAAAAGTGGTTGATTTTCATGTTATTTGAACAAGAAAAATATTTTATTTGATGTGGATGTTTTGGGTCTTTTCCCATAACACCTATTGATGTAAATGTCTGAGGACAAGGGTTTTGTTCTTTCTGGATTCCATGAGAATGACATCGCAGAGAAAGGGACAGGGTTTTGTTCTTTCTGGATTCCATGAGAATGACATCGCAGAGAAAGAGACAGGGCAACAACTCTTACAATTCCAACTATTGAATCCTGCAAGATCATTTTCCACATGTGATGAATACAACAGGTATAGACAGACCATACCGTGAAATGCCTCATTTCAAGCCCTTATCCAACAATGCAGTTTTCAGAAAGAAAGAATTAATAATTAAGAAAATATTTACTAAATAAACTAAACTTAACAAATTTCAATAATAAAAGAACAAGGCTATATACAGGGGGTCCCGGTATCAAGTCAACGTGCGGGGGTCCCGGTATCAAGTCAACGTGCAGGGGTCCCGGTATCAAGTCAACGTGCAGGGGTCCCGGTATCAAGTCAACGTGCGGGGGTCCCGGTATCAAGTCAACGTGCGGGGGTCCCGGTATCAAGTCAACGTGCAGGGGTCCCGGTATCAAGTCAACGTGCAGGGGTCCCGGTATCAAGTCAACGTGCAGGGGTCCCGGTATCAAGTCAACGTGCGGGGGTCCCGGTATCAAGTCAACGTGCAGGGGTCCCGGTATCAAGTCAACGTGCGGGGGTACCGGTATCAAGTCAACGTGCGGGGGTCCCGGTATCAAGTCAACGTGCGGGGGTCCCGGTATCAAGTCAACGTGCGGGGGTCCCGGTATCAAGTCAACGTGCGGGGGTCCCGGTATCAAGTCAACGTGCGGGGGTCCCGGTATCAAGTCAACGTGCGGGGGTCCCGGTATCAAGTCAACGTGCGGGGGTCCCGGTATCAAGTCAACGTGCAGGGGTCCCGGTATCAAGTCAACGTGCGGGGGTCCCGGTATCAAGTCAACGTGCGGGGGTCCCGGTATCAAGTCAACGTGCAGGGGTCCCGGTATCAAGTCAACGTGCGGGGGTCCCGGTATCAAGTCAACGTGCGGGGGTCCCGGTATCAAGTCAACGTGCGGGGGTCCCGGTATCAAGTCAACGTGCGGGGGTCCCGGTATCAAGTCAACGTGCGGGGGTCCCGGTATCAAGTCAACGTGCAGGGGTCCCGGTATCAAGTCAACGTGCGGGGGTCCCGGTATCAAGTCAACGTGCAGGGGTCCCGGTATCAAGTCAACGTGCAGGGGTCCCGGTATCAAGTCAACGTGCAGGGGTCCCGGTATCAAGTCAACGTGCGGGGGTCCCGGTATCAAGTCAACGTGCAGGGGTCCCGGTATCAAGTCAACGTGCAGGGGTCCCGGTATCAAGTCAACGTGCAGGGGTCCCGGTATCAAGTCAACGTGCGGGGGTCCCGGTATCAAGTCAACGTGCAGGGGTCCCGGTATCAAGTCAACGTGCGGGGGTACCGGTATCAAGTCAACGTGCGGGGGTCCCGGTATCAAGTCAACGTGCGGGGGTCCCGGTATCAAGTCAACGTGCGGGGGTCCCGGTATCAAGTCAACGTGCGGGGGTCCCGGTATCAAGTCAACGTGCGGGGGTCCCGGTATCAAGTCAACGTGCGGGGGTCCCGGTATCAAGTCAACGTGCGGGGGTCCCGGTATCAAGTCAACGTGCGGGGGTCCCGGTATCAAGTCAACGTGCGGGGGTCCCGGTATCAAGTCAACGTGCAGGGGTCCCGGTATCAAGTCAACGTGCAGGGGTCCCGGTATCAAGTCAACGTGCGGGGGTCCCGGTATCAAGTCAACGTGCGGGGGTCCCGGTATCAAGTCAACGTGCGGGGGTCCCGGTATCAAGTCAACGTGCGGGGGTCCCGGTATCAAGTCAACGTGCGGGGGTCCCGGTATCAAGTCAACGTGCGGGGGTCCCGGTATCAAGTCAACGTGCGGGGGTCCCGGTATCAAGTCAACGTGCGGGGGTCCCGGTATCAAGTCAACGTGCGGGGGTCCCGGTATCAAGTCAACGTGCAGGGGTCCCGGTATCAAGTCAACGTGCAGGGGTCCCGGTATCAAGTCAACGTGCGGGGGTCCCGGTATCAAGTCAACGTGCGGGGGTCCCGGTATCAAGTCAACGTGCGGGGGTCCCGGTATCAAGTCAACGTGCAGGGGTCCCGGTATCAAGTCAACGTGCAGGGGTCCCGGTATCAAGTCAACGTGCGGGGGTCCCGGTATCAAGTCAACGTGCGGGGGTCCCGGTATCAAGTCAACGTGCGGGGGTCCCGGTATCAAGTCAACGTGCGGGGGTCCCGGTATCAAGTCAACGTGCGGGGGTCCCGGTATCAAGTCAACGTGCGGGGGTACCGGTATCAAGTCAACGTGCGGGGGTACCGGTATCAAGTCAACGTGCGGGGGTCCCGGTATCAAGTCAACGTGCGGGGGTCCCGGTATCAAGTCAACGTGCAGGGGTCCCGGTATCAAGTCAACGTGCGGGGGTCCCGGTATCAAGTCAACGTGCGGGGGTCCCGGTATCAAGTCAACGTGCGGGGGTCCCGGTATCAAGTCAACGTGCGGGGGTCCCGGTATCAAGTCAACGTGCGGGGGTACCGGTATCAAGTCAACGTGCGGGGGTACCGGTATCAAGTCAACGTGCGGGGGTCCCGGTATCAAGTCAACGTGCGGGGGTCCCGGTATCAAGTCAACGTGCAGGGGTCCCGGTATCAAGTCAACGTGCGGGGGTCCCGGTATCAAGTCAACGTGCGGGGGTCCCGGTATCAAGTCAACGTGCGGGGGTCCCGGTATCAAGTCAACGTGCGGGGGTCCCGGTATCAAGTCAACGTGCGGGGGTCCCGGTATCAAGTCAACGTGCGGGGGTACCGGTATCAAGTCAACGTGCGGGGGTACCGGTATCAAGTCAACGTGCGGGGGTCCCGGTATCAAGTCAACGTGCGGGGGTCCCGGTATCAAGTCAACGTGCGGGGGTCCCGGTATCAAGTCAACGTGCGGGGGTACCGGTATCAAGTCAACGTGCGGGGGTCCCGGTATCAAGTCAACGTGCAGGGGTCCCGGTATCAAGTCAACGTGCAGGGGTCCCGGTATCGAGTCAACGTGCGGGGGTACCGGTATCGAGTCAACGTGCAGGGGTCCCGGTATCAAGTCAACGTGCGGGGGTCCCGGTATCAAGTCAACGTGCGGGGGTCCCGGTATCAAGTCAACGTGCGGGGGTCCCGGTATCGAGTCAACGTGCGGGGGTCCCGGTATCAAGTCAACGTGCGGGGGTACCGGTATCAAGTCAACGTGCGGGGGTCCCGGTATCAAGTCAACGTGCGGGGGTCCCGGTATCAAGTCAACGTGCGGGGGTCCCGGTATCAAGTCAACGTGCAGGGGTCCCGGTATCGAGTCAACGTGCGGGGGTCCCGGTATCAAGTCAACGTGCGGGGGTCCCGGTATCAAGTCAACGTGCGGGGGTCCCGGTATCAAGTCAACGTGCGGGGGTCCCGGTATCAAGTCAACGTGCGGGGGTCCCGGTATCAAGTCAACGTGCGGGGGTCCCGGTATCAAGTCAACGTGCGGGGGTCCCGGTATCAAGTCAACGTGCGGGGGTCCCGGTATCAAGTCAACGTGCGGGGGTCCCGGTATCAAGTCAACGTGCGGGGGTCCCGGTATCAAGTCAACGTGCGGGGGTCCCGGTATCAAGTCAACGTGCGGGGGTCCCGGTATCAAGTCAACGTGCGGGGGTCCCGGTATCAAGTCAACGTGCGGGGGTCCCGGTATCAAGTCAACGTGCGGGGGTCCCGGTATCAAGTCAACGTGCGGGGGTCCCGGTATCAAGTCAACGTGCGGGGGTCCCGGTATCAAGTCAACGTGCGGGGGTCCCGGTATCAAGTCAACGTGCGGGGGTCCCGGTATCAAGTCAACGTGCGGGGGTCCCGGTATCAAGTCAACGTGCGGGGGTCCCGGTATCAAGTCAACGTGCGGGGGTCCCGGTATCAAGTCAACGTGCGGGGGTCCCGGTATCAAGTCAACGTGCGGGGGTACCGGTATCAAGTCAACGTGCGGGGGTCCCGGTATCAAGTCAACGTGCGGGGGTACCGGTATCAAGTCAACGTGCGGGGGTACCGGTATCAAGTCAACGTGCGGGGGTACCGGTATCAAGTCAACGTGCGGGGGTCCCGGTATCAAGTCAACGTGCGGGGGTACCGGTATCAAGTCAACGTGCGGGGGTACCGGTATCAAGTCAACGTGCGGGGGTACCGGTATCAAGTCAACGTGCGGGGGTACCGGTATCAAGTCAACGTGCGGGGGTACCGGTATCAAGTCAACGTGCAGGGGTACCGGTATCAAGTCAACGTGCGGGGGTACCGGTATCAAGTCAACGTGCAGGGGTCCCGGTATCGAGTCAACGTGCGGGGGTCCCGGTATCGAGTCAACGTGCGGGGGTCCCGGTATCGAGTCAACGTGCGGGTGTCCCGGTATCGAGTCAACGTGCGGGGGTCCCGGTATCGAGTCAACGTGCAGGGGTCCCGGTATCGAGTCAACGTGCAGGGGTCCCGGTATCAAGTCAACGTGCAGGGGTCCCGGTATCAAGTCAACGTGCAGGGGTCCCGGTATCAAGTCAACGTGCAGGGGTCCCGGTATCAAGTCAACGTGCAGGGGTCCCGGTATCGAGTCAACGTGCGGGGGTCCCGGTATCGAGTCAACGTGCGGGGGTCCCGGTATCGAGTCAACGTGCGGGTGTCCCGGTATCGAGTCAACGTGCGGGGGTCCCGGTATCGAGTCAACGTGCAGGGGTCCCGGTATCGAGTCAACGTGCAGGGGTCCCGGTATCAAGTCAACGTGCAGGGGTCCCGGTATCAAGTCAACGTGCAGGGGTCCCGGTATCAAGTCAACGTGCAGGGGTCCCGGTATCGAGTCAACGTGCGGGGGTCCCGGTATCGAGTCAACGTGCGGGTGTCCCGGTATCGAGTCAACGTGCGGGGGTCCCGGTATCGAGTCAACGTGCAGGGGTCCCGGTATCGAGTCAACGTGCGGGTGTCCCGGTATCAAGTCAACGTGCAGGGGTCCCGGTATCGAGTCAACGTGCGGTGGTCCCGGTATCGAGTCAACGTGCGGGTGTCCCGGTATCGAGTCAACGTGCGGGGGTCCCGGTATCGAGTCAACGTGCGGGGGTACAGGTTAGTCTTGGCCATTGAGATAATATTCTGTCCATGATGTGGAAAAGTCAAGGGGTGTGAATACTTTCTGAAGGCACCATAGAAAGGGAGAAAGAGAGAGGGACGCTGTGAAAGACGTAGACATCTCCCTGGTATTATTTTTCTACTGACATTTTCTACCCTGTGTGTGTTTCTACCGTGTGTGAGTCTAGAAATAAACCACGTCATCCCACTTTGCCCGACATCCATAAATTGTGGTTTGTTGCCATAGACCTCCCTCACATGTTGATGGGTGCATGATTTATACAACATTTTGACAGCTTGTTTCATGTAATGTACACATTCATATTTCCATCCGCGGGCACGCAATGTTCTCTGGTTCTCAGGAGTAAGTTGTTTTCATGAATTTTGTCTGAACAAAAAGCATTTCCCCAAAGGGTGTGTTCCAACTGGATGAAACAGTGTCTCAGTCATCACAACCTTATGGGTTGTATATCTTCATAAGGTTATGTCAAAGTAAATTGCTTATTCTGAATCTGTGAATTAATTAACAACTCCGAAAGGAATATTTTGTTTCATTCGATATTTAATTATAATTGTGTTGCAGTGCTGTTTCTGCCTGGTTTTACCTTGTATTATTTGGTAACAAGGAGTACTTTTTTGGTACTTACCAAATGTGACGTAACAATGTTTTTTTTTTTAATAAATTCCAATTACACTCAGGAGAGTAGTGAATTAGTAATTACGATGTGATTAACATTTTACAATTTCGTCTCTAAGTAATCCCTGGTCTTGTAAAAAGTGGAGTTGTACAATAAAGTGGAATCACGTTTTCTTCAAATGAACAGAATTACTGTATTTCACATGTAAACTCTTTCATGCTGATAGCTCAAGCCTCGGATTAGCCTGCTGAGACGAGAACCACAGTGCCACATCTTCAAATCCCCAGGTGTGGGAGGACAGTGTTTGGAGTGACGTGTGCGGAAGCAGCTGTTTAGGGAGGGAGTTCCTGTGAGCACCGAGGTCAGAACACATTCACAGAGCTACGCAGGAAACTAAGTTGTTTGTGTGTGTGTGTGTGTGTGTGTGTGTGTGTGTGTGTGTGTGTGTGTGTGTGTGTGTGTGTGTGTGTGTGTGTGTGTGTGTGTGTGTGCGCCTGCGTGCTTGTACATGTTTAAATGTTTGCAGAGAGATACTTTGGACGACATCATCACAAAAAGGTCTGAGGCATTCATCTTGGGGTCATCTTGAGGTCATTGTGACACAGACAAACAAACATACAGGGGCCTATAGCGGTCAATGTGTGGTCAAGTGAGTAAAAGCTGACGTGCTCTTTGGAGGCACGTTTATATACCCTATTGGCATGTTTGGGCTGTAGGTCCAGAGCCTGAGAAAAAAGTGTACGGTCAGTTGGTCAGTTTGTCTCATGGTAATCTTGTTCAAATTTCAGAGAATGTATAGGTTGCATTCCAGGCTGTCGACAATGCAGATCAAATCAAATCACATGTCACATGCGCTGAATACAACAGGTGTAATGAACTTTACAGTGAAATGCTTATCTGACAAGCCCTTAACCAACAATGCAGTTTTAAGAAAAGCCCTAAAAAAAATAAAGTAAGAGATAAGAATAAGTGGTGGGGTGAGGGTGGGGCTGGGGGTGGGGGTGGGGGTGGGGTTGGGGTGGGGGTGGGGGGGGGAAATGCAAATAGTCTGGGTAGCCATTTGATTAGCTGTTCAGGAGTCTTATGGCTTGGGGGTAGAAGCTGTTTAGAAGCCTCTTGGACCTAGTCTTGCGCGAGCAGAGAAGCTTGGCACCGGTGATGTACTGGGCCGTACGCACTACCCTCTGTAGTAACTTGCGGTCGGAGGCCGAGCAGTTACCATACCAGGCAGTGATGCAACCCGTCAGGATGCTCTCGATGATGCAGCTGTAAAAACCTTTGAGGATCTGAGGACACATGCCAAATATTTTCAGTCTCCAGTGGAGGAATAGGTTTTGTCGTGCCCTCTTCACAACTGTCTTGGTGTATTTGGACCATGTTAGTTTGTTAGTGATGTGGACACCAAGGAACTTGAAGCTCTCAACCTGCTCCACTACAGCCCCGTCGATTAGAATGGGGGCGTGCTCGGTCCTCCTTTTCCTGTAGTCCATAATCATCTCCTTTGCCTTGATCATGTTGAGGGAGAGGTTGTTGTCCTGGCACCACATGGTCAGGTCTCTGACCTCCTCCCTATAGGCTGTCTCATCGTTGTCGGTGATCAGGCCTACCACTGTTGTGTCATCAGAAAACTTAATGATGGTGCTGGAGCCTTGCCGTGCAGTCATGAGTGAACAGGGAGTACAGGGGGGGACTGAGCATGCACCCCTGAGGGGCCCCCGTGTTCAGGATCAGTGTGGCGGATGTGTTGTTACCTACCCTTACCACCTGGGGGAGGCCTGTCAGGAAGTCCAGGATCCAGTTGCAGAGGGAGGTGTTTAGTCCCAGGGTCCTTAGCTTAGTGATGAGCTTTGAGGGCTCTATGGTGTTGAACACTGAGATGTAGTCAATGAATAGCATTCTCACATAAGTGTTCCTTTTGTCCAGGTGGCAAAGGGCAGTGTGGAGTGCAATAGAGACTGCATCATCAGTGGATCTGTTGATGCGGTATGCAAATTGGAGTGGGTCTAGGGTTTCTGGGATAATGGTGTTGATGTGAGCCATGACCAGCCTTTCAAAGCATTTCATGGCTAGAGACGTGAGTGCTACGGATCTGTAGTCATTTAGGCAGGTTACCTTAGTGTTCTTGGGCACAGGGACTATGGTGGTCTGCTTGAAACATGTTGATATTACAGACTCAGACAGGTAGAGGTTTAAAATGTCAGTGAAGACACTTGCCAGTTGATCAGCACATGCTGAGTACACATCCTGGGAATCAGTCTGCCGTTGCGGCCTTGTGAATGTTGACCTGTTTAAAGGGCTTACTCACATCGGCTACGAAGAACGTGATCACACAGTCGTCCGGAACAGCTGATGCTCTCATGCATGTTTTCAGTGTTACTTGCATAGAAGTAATTTAGCTCGTCTGGTAGGCTCGTGTCACTGGCCAGCTCTCGCCTGTGCTTCTCTTTGTAGTCTGTAACAGTTTGCAATCCCTGGTACATCCGACGAGCGCCGGAGCCGGTGTAGTAGGATTCAGTCTTAGTGCTGTAACACAGTTATGAGACTGTGCTGTAACACAGTTATGAGACTGATATAACCTACTCTGCCCCTGTTAACACAGTTATGACACTGATATAACCTACTCTCCCCCTGTTAACACAGTTATGAGACTGATATAACCTACTCTCCCCCTGTTAACACAGTTATGAGACTGATATAACCTACTCTCCCCCTGTTAACACAGTTATGAGACTGATATAACCTACTCACTCCCTGTTAACACAGTTATGAGACTGATATAACCTACTCTCCCCCTGTTAACACAGTTATGAGACTGATATAACCTACTTTCTCCCTGTTAACACTGTTATGAGGCTGCAGGGTAGCCTAGTGGTTAGTGTTGGACTAGTAACCGAAAGGTTGGAAGTTCAAATCCCCGACCTGACAAGGTACAAATCTGCCGTTCTGCCCCAGAACAAGGCACTGTTCCTAGCCCGTCATTGAAAATAAGAACTAGTTTTTAACTGACTTGCCTAGTTAAATAAAGAAAAAATGAAATAAAAATAAAGTAATAATAATAAAATAAAATATAAACTACTCGCTACCTAAGGTTGATGTCCGCGTCTGATATTGAATTAGCATAACACAACAATCCCCATAAACATCTGTCAGAGATGTCTATGTTTTTGTATTGAATGCGTCTCAATGATATCATTCTGCCTCTATTTATTCCTGTCTCTCTCTCTGTCTCTCTCTCAATTCAATTCAATTCAATTCAAGGGGCTTTATTGGCATGGGAAACATGTGTTAACATTGCCAAAGCAAGTGAGGTAGATAATATAAAAAGTGAATATATAAAGTGAAATAAACAATAAAAATTAACAGTAAACATCACACATACAGAAGTTTCAAAACAATAAAGACATTACAAATGTAATATTATTTAAATATACAGTGTTTTAACAATGTACAAATGGTTAAAGGACACAAGATAAAATAAACAAGCATAGATATGGGTTGTATTTACAATGGTGTGTGTTCTTCACTGGTTGCCCTTTTCTCGTGGCAATTTCACCCAGTAGATATGGGAGTTTTTCAAAATTGGATTTGTTTTCGAATTCTTTGTGGATCTGTGTAATCTGAGGGAAATATGTCTCTCTAATATGGTCATACATTGGGCAGGAGGTTAATCAGTTTCCACCTCATTTTGTGGGCAGTGAGCACATAGCCTGTCTTCTCTTGAGAGCCATGTCTGCCTACGGCGGCCTTTCTCAATAGCAAGGCTATGCTCACTGAGTCTGTACACAGTCAAAGCTTTCCTTAATTTTGGGTCAGTCACAGTGGTCAGGTATTCTGCCGCTGTGTACTCTCTGTGTAGGGCCAAATAGCATTCTAGTTTGCTCTGTTTTTTTGTTAATTCTTTCCAATGTGTCAAGTAATTATCTTTTTGTTTTCTCATGATTTGGTTGGGTCTAATTGTGCTGCTGTCCTGGGGCTCTGTAGGGTGTGTTTGTGTTTGTGAACAGAGCCCCAGGACCAGCTTGCTTAGGGGACTCTTCTCCAGGTTCATCTCTCTGTAGGTGATGGCTTTGTTATGGAAGGTTTGGGAATCGCTTCCTTTTAGGTGGTTATAGAATTTAACGGCTCTTTTCTGGATTTTGATAATTAGTGGGTATCGGCCTAATTCTGCTCTGCATGCATTATTTGGTGTCCTACGTTGTACACAGAGGATATTTTTGCAGAATTCTGCGTACAGAGTCTCAATTTGGTGTTTGTCCCATTTTGTGAAGTCTTGGTTGGTGAGCGGACCCCAGACCTCACAACCATAAAGGGCAATGGGCTCTATGACTGATTCAAGTATTTTTAGCCAAATCCTAATTGGTATGTTGAAATTTATGTTCCTTTTGATGGCATAGAATGCCCTTCTTGCCTTGTCTCTCAGATCGTTCACAGCTTTGTGGAAGTTACCTGTGGCGCTGATGTTTAGGCCAAGGTATGTATAGTTTTTTGTGTGTTCTAGGGCAACAGTGTCTAGATGGAATTTGTATTAGTGGTCCTGGTGACTGGACCTTTTTTGGAACACCATTATTTTGGTCTTACTGAGATTTACTGTCAGGGCCCAGGTCTGACAGAATCTGTGCATAAGATCTAGGTGCTGCTGTAGGCCCTCCTTGGTTGGTGACAGAAGCACCAGATCATCAGCAAACAGCAGACATTTGACTTCGGATTCTAGTAGGGTGAGGCCGGGTGCTGCTGACTTTTCTAGTGCCCGCGCCAATTCGTTGATATATATGTTGAAGAGGGTGGGGCTTAAGCTGCATCCCTTTCTAACCCCACGACCCTGTGTGAAGAAATGTGTGTGTTTTTTGCCAATTTTAACCGCACACTTGTTGTTTGTGTACATGGATTTTATAATGTCGTATGTTTTACCCCCAACACCACTTTCCATCAGTTTGTATAGCAGACCCTCATGCCAAATTTAGTCGAAGGCTTTTTTGAAATCAACAAAGCATGAGAAGACTTTGCCTTTGTTTTGGTTTGTTTGGTGGTCAATTAGGGTGTGCAGGGTGAATACATGGTCTGTTGTACGGTAATTTGGTAAAAAGCCAATTTGACATTTGCTCAGTACATTGTTTTCATTGAGGAAGTGTACGAGTCTGCTGTTAATGATGATGCAGAGGATTTTCCCAACGTTACTGTTGACGCATATTCCACGGTAGTTATTGGGGTCAAATTTGTCTCCACTTTTGTGGATTGGGGTGATCAGTCCTTGTTTCCAAATATTGGGGAAGATGCCAGAGCTAAGGATGATGTTAAAGAGTTTTAGTATAGCCAATTGGAATTTGTTGTCTGTATATTTGATCATTTCATTGAGGATACCATCAACACCACAGGCCTTTTTGGGTTGGAGGGTTTTTATTTTGTCCTGTAACTCATTCAATGTAATTGGAGAATCCAGTGGGTTCTGGTAGTCTTTAATAGTTGATTCTAAGATCTGTATTTGATCATCTATATGTTTTTGCTCTTTATTCTTTGTTATAGAGCCAAAAAGATTGGAGAAGTGGTTTCCCACACATCTCCATTTTGGATAGATAATTCTTTGTGTTGTTGTTTGTTTAGTGTTTTCCAATTTTCCCAGAAGTGGTTAGAGTCTATGGATTCTTCAATTACATTGAGCTGATTTCTGACATGCTGTTCTTTCTTTTTCCGTAGTGTATTTGTGTATTGTTTTAGTGATTCACCATAGTGAAGGCGTAGACTCAGGTTTTCCGGGTCTCTATGTTTTTGGTTGGACAGGTTTCTCAATTTCTTTCTTAGATTTTTGCATTCTTCATCAAACCATTTGTCATTGTTGTTAATTTTCTACGGTTTTCTATTTGAGATTTTTAGGTTTGATAGGGAAGCTGAAAGGTCAAATATACTGTTAAGATTTTCTACTGCCAAGTTTACACCTTCACTATTACAGTGGAACGTTTTACCCAGGAAATTGTCTAAAATTGATTGAATTTGTTGTTGCCTAATTGTTTTTTGGTAGGTTTCCAAACTGCATTCCTTCCATCTATAGCATTTCTTAATGTTACTCAGTTCCTTTGGCTTTGATGCCTCATGATTGAGTATTGCTCTGTTTAAGTAGACTGTGATTTTGCTGTGGTCTGATAGGGGTGTCAGTGGGCTGACTGTGAACGCTCTGAGAGACTCTGGGTTGAGGTCAGTGATAAAGTAGTCTACAGTACTACTGCCAAGAGATGAGCTATAGGTGTACCTACCATACCTACCATTTTTCTCTGTTAGGATAATTTCCTTTTGAATTTCCAGCCAAATGTAGAATGTTCCTGTTTTGATTAATTTAATGGAGTGAGTTAGGTCTGCTCTATACCAAATTAGCATAGTCCCTTCCCTGTTTCACACCTGGTAGTTTGGTGGATGGGACTACCAGCTGTCTGTAACCTAGAGGGCAACCAGTGGGTCTGTCTCCTCTATACCAGGTTTATTGCAGGATGACAATGTCTGTATTACCGATTTCTTTGGTGAAGTCTGGGTTTCTGCTCTTTAGGCCAAAGGCAGATGACCTCTGTCCTTGGATATTCCAGGATGATATAGTGAAGGCTTTTTGTTCCAGAGTGTCCAATGTTGTTGGTCGTGGTGTGGCCTCAGGCCAGTAAGTGTGAGCAGAGCCTGCTGAGCATCTGGTACATGCCATTGGCTTGGGCGAGTGTGAGAGTGGGGGTTGGGACTGTTTGCCCGCTCACTACCTGGGCGTATGTGTGGCTTCCATGTTGAGACCCTCTTTGCGGGGGTGGGTGCATGGGGTGGGCAGGAGTGGCATAGGTCTGATCTGAGGGGGCCTAAATGGGGTGTGGGCATGGTTGACGTGGGGGGGTGTTGATTGGTTTGAGGTGGGGGTGTGGATGTGTCTGGGTGTGCTGTGGTCTGGATGTAATTCCTCTTGGCGTGGGTCCTCTATGTGTAGGTCCAGGGGGGGGTCCTGCAGGTCTGGGAGGGTGTCTCGCTGGTCTGGGTGGGGTGTCTATTGATCTGTTGCTCCTATGTGAAGTGTTGGGGATACGTTTGAGAGCGATATCCTTTAGAGTTTGGGCAAAGTTGGGCACAGCTGCCTTGTAGAGGTGGACCTGGTCATAGAGGCTGTTCAAGTCCAGGGTGGAGTGGTGGGCCAGGAAAACATTTGGTTTTGAGGCACAGTCACGGGAAATACTTGCGTTTACCCGCTGTATTGTGGCAGGGTGGAAGTCTTTTCGTGGTAGCAGGGAGGAGATAACCACTTGTGCGTTGGGGAAAGTAGAAGAAGCCTTTTCAATCACTCCCTTCAGTGCTGTGGCCACCCTTTCCTGCTGTGCTCTCAGGTCGTTTGTGCCTGTGTGTATTATTATGTGGCTGGGTGAGCCAAGTTGGTCCTCAGACAGAAGGTCGAGGGCGCGCTGGGTGTTTGGACACCAGAGTTTAGACACACTGTGTTTGGGAAAAAGTTTTTTTTCTTCTATATATTTCCCATTTGAGTCCATAAGTAGTACAATCTGTGTCTTGTGTTTGTCCTCAGTGGGTGTGGGGGGCTTGTCAGAAGGGCTATCAGGGTGGCTGACAGGGGGGGTGCTCAGAGGGGGTGAGAGCCGCTGGGCTTGGGGTTCTTCATTTGTCTGTTCTGCTGTGATGTCGACTCTATGGTCAGGGTCTGGTGTGGACTGTTCTGCTGTGGTGTCAAGACTTTTGTCGGGTGCTGAGGTGGGTTGTTCTGCTGGCTTCTCTGTGGGGGTGGCTACCTCTCTAGTGGGTTGTTCTCTGTCACACACCGTCCCCCTCAACCTCTCCTCCGTCCCCCTCAACCTCTCCTCCATCCCCCTCAACCGCTCCTCCACCAGCAGTCTGATCCTCTCCTCGAGAGCTCTGTTCTTTTCCTGATCCTGCTCTTTCTCCTATTGAAGTTGTCTCACAACTGTCCACAGTGCAGATATCTCTCCACCTCCAGCATTCCGGGTCTGGTTAAGGGGGTGTTGTTGTGCTGGACTGTTGTCTGGGTCTGTGCTGACTGAAGTGTAATCACCTGCTGTTCCAGCTCCACCTGCCTTACCTCCAGCTGGGTGAATTTGTCCTTCATTTCAATGAGGGAGTGATAATCTGTGCTGGGAGGTTGACTCTCCGCTGGGGGTTGCTCGTCTGTGGGGTTACATAATGAAGAGGTCTGGTCTGACCCGCTCGGGGTGGGGGTATCTTTATCAAGGGAGAGCTTCTCCTGCTGGGCTAATTCTTTGATTAGGTGAAAGTCCAGCTGAAACTGTTTGGGGTTACCCTGTACCATTACTGTTCCGGACTTATAGATATTTATATTACCTGACTCAGAGTCCTCGTTATCAAGTATTCTGAGTTTCCACCCCTCGTTAACCCCCCCTCTCTTAACAAAGGGGTAGTGTGCTAATATAGCACTGTGCCATGCCAGGGGATGGTTTGTGTGGAATATAAGGTTGCTGATGTTCCCATTTTTGTAATAGTCAGCAAAAAGTGTCTCTTGATTTTTCATAAGGAGCTTCATTTTGTAATCTTTTCTTGCTTTATCATTCTTTACATGCACAGGGTACTGTATTTTAATTACCTCTGAACAGCGGGAGGCAGCTTCTAAGGCCTCTCCATTTGGTTGGGGTAGACTGTGTGACTCTCCTGCCATTGTTGGGCTAATGGGCTTTGACACCTCTCACTTGACACGTCAGTGCTAGTTGAAGCTGTATCAAGCTTGGCAGAATTATGTTAGAATTCAGTCCTTATAAAGTAATGTTGTATATTTTTCTTCTTGGCTTTTGGAGATAAAATATAGTTTCAGACTAAACATTACTCACTCAGTTCCAGGTTGGATGGTGTTTTCAGGTTTCTGTTGTTTTCCAGAGAATTTGCTGTATAGAGTAATACATCTTGGTAGTTGTGAACCTTCCAGATTATTCCGTAATTCTGTCCAAAATCAGGTTGTAGGTTTTAAGTTTTGATTTGAAGTGGGGGTTATGTTGTAGAGGGTAGAATCCAGTATGTGTTCCTGACAAAAAATCCAAGTTTATCTAACTCCTAATCTATCTTTTTTAAAGAAAATGCTGAAAAATGCAGGAGCTCATCTGACCTCTGCTCTGCTCTCTCTCGCTCTCTCTCTCTCTCTCTCTCTCTCTCTCTCCCTCTCTCTTTGTCTCTCTCTCTCTCTCTCTCTCTCTCTCTCTCTCTCTCCCTCCGTCTCTCTTCGTCTCTCCCTACATTTCTCTCTTTGTCTCTCTCTTTGTCTCTCTCTGTCTCTCTCTCTTTGTCTCTCTCTTCATCTCTCTCTTCATCTCTCTCTTTGTCTCTCTCTCTCTTTGTCTCTCTATTTGTCTCTCTTTTTGTCTCTCTCTCTCTTTGTCTCTCTCTTTGTCTCTCTCTTCGTCTCTCTCTCTCTCTGTCTCTATCTCTCTCTCTCTCTCTCTCTCGCTCCCTCTCTCTCTCTCTCTCTCTCTCTCTCACTCTCACTCTCCATCCTTCACTTCATAAGTAGCACCGCAACATGTCTCTTCTGGTTCGGGTTTCTAAAGGAAACTGGCGTCGGGGAAATGGCGTCGGGGAAACAATGGTGCCCCTTGAATTTCTCCTGCTCGTTTTGCATGTAATGGTATCTAGATTAAACACAATATTGTTGTTGGCCTGTGAGAGCCAATCCCCATTTTCTCTTACCCACGCATCGTAGGTAATGGGTTGTCTCCCAAATGGCACCCTATTCCCTATACAGTGCACTACTTTCGACCAGAGCACTATATAGCGAAGAGGGAGCCATTTAGGATGCACCCCGGTGCATGTGGAAACGGCCATGTTTAAAAATGCCGGCCTCCCTGAAAGCTTCCCTGAGGAAGGCAATTACAGCATGGAGGAGGATAAAAATGAACAGAGTTGAGCATTGAAAGTAATTTATTTTATATCATAATGAAGAAGATGTCATTGACAAGGTGGGACTGATCCTCGATCAGCACTCCTACTCTGACGCATGATACATATAGCCCCTGAAGTACTCTCTTGCCATTGTGCCAGAACAGCTCGGACTTAGTGGTTCTCACAGGAGCTCTGGATTATTTTGTGTTGTCATGGAATATAATTTTCTACTTTACGTCCACCTCATGGATTACTGTTGTGAGGAGTCAGCTTTGCCTCTATCCATGCATCTATCTCCATGAACTCTGAACCTTTCCAAGCAATGTATCCCCCCAACTCCCACCACCGCCCCCGCTCCCTCCTTCCACATCTAACTTAATGAGGCTATATACAGGCTATATACAGGGGGTACCCCTATCGTGTCAATGCGCAGGATACCCTCTCTCTCTCTCTCTCTCTCTCTCACTTAATCTTGTCGAGGTCATTTGTACATGTAGGTGGGGGTGAAGTGACTGTGCCTAGATAATAAACAGCAACTAGCAGCAGTGTAAAAACAGAGGGGGTGGGAATGCAAATAGTCACAGTGGCCATTTGATTACTTGTTCAGGAATCTTATGGCTTGGGGGTAAAAGATGTTGAGAAGCCTTTTGGTTCTGGACTTGGTGCTCTGGTTCCTCTTGCCATGCGGTAGTAGAGAGAACCGTCTATGACTGGGGTGGCTGCGGTCTTTGATCATTTTAAGGGACTTCCTCTGACACCGCCTGGTGTAGAGGTCCTGGATGGCTGGCAGCTTAGCCCCAGTGATGTACTTGGCCGTACGCACTACCCTCTGTAGTGCCTTGAGGTCAGAGGCCGAGCAGTTGCCGTACCAGGGAGTGATGCAACCCGTTGAAGCTCTCAACCTGCTCCACTACAGCCCTGCCGATGAGAATGGAGGCATGGCTCGCTCCTCCTTTTCCTGTAGTCCACAATCATCTCTGTGTTGTCAGCAAACCTAATGGTGGTGTTGGAGTCATGCTTGGCCACGCAGTCGTGGGTGAACAGGGAGTACAGGAGGGGACTAAGCACTCCCCCCTGAGGTGCCCCTGTTTTGAAGGTCAGCATGGCAGATGTGTTGTTGCCTACCCTTACCACCTGGGCACGGCCCGTCTGGAAGTCCAGGATCCAGTTGCAGATGATGGTGTTTAGTCCCAGGGTCCTTAGCTTAGTGAGTGTCTTTAGCTTAGTAGTAGCCTTATATAGGGAGTAGGGTGCCATTTGGGAAGCATACCATGAGTCATCTGTCTCGAACCCTATGAGTCAGCATCAGCTCACATTGAGGCCATCTAATCGCCTGTAAGATCAGCGGGGAGAACAGACTAGGCTACACCTTTTATCCCAAACCAAAGTCAACAAACGCCAAATTCCTGGGAAGCATTGCAGAAATTCTTGAAAGCACAGGGAGAAAGAAAGAAAACAAAGAGTGAGAGTGACCCCTCTATGTCAAAACTTTAGAGGAGGAGAAATAGGGAAGGTTGAGGAGCTGGAAGTAGTGGTGGTGGTGGTGGAGGTGGTGGAGGGGGTGGTGGTTGTAGGGGTAGTGGTGAAGGTGGTGGAGGTGGTGGAGGTGGTGGTGGTTGTGGTTGTAGTGGTGGAGGTGGTGGAGGTGGTGGTGGATGTGGAGATGGTGGTGGTTGTAGAGGTAGTGGTGGAGGTGGTGGTGGAGGTAGTGGTGGAAGTGGTGGAGATGGTGGAGGTAGTGGTGGAGGTGGTGGCGGTTTTGGAGATAGTGGTGGAGGTGGTGGTGGTTTTGGAGGTAGTGGTGGAGATGGTGGAGGTGGTGGTGGTTTTGGAGGTAGTGGTGGAGGTGGTGGAGGAGGTGGTGGAGGTAGTGGTGGTTGTAGAGGTGGTGGTTCTGGTGGTGGAGGTGGTGGTGGAGGTAGTGGTGGTTGTAGATGTAGTGGTGGTGGTGGTGGAGGTGGTGGTGGAGGTAGTGGTGGTTGTAGAGGTGGTGGTGGAGGTAGTGGTGGTTGTAGAGGTAGTGGTGGTGGTGGTGGAGATGGTGGTGGAGGTAGTGGTGGTTGTAGAGGTAGTGGTGGTAGTGGTGGTGGAGAGGTAGTGGTGGAGAGGTAGTGGTGGAGGTAGTGGTGGAGGTGGTGGAGGTGGTGGTGGTGGTGGTGGTGGTGGTGGTTGTAGAGGTAGTGGTGGAGGTGGTGGTGGTTGTAGAGGTAGTGGTGGAGGTGCTGGAGGTGGTGGATGTAGTGGTGAAGGTGGTGGAGGTAGTGGTGGTTTAGGAGGTAGAGGTGGAGGTGGTGGAGGTGGTGGTGGTTTTAGAGGTAGTGGTGGAGGTGGAGGTGGTTGTGGAGGTGGTGGAGGTGGTGGTGGAGGTGGTGGTGGAGGGAGTGGTGGTTGTAGAGGTAGTGGTCGTTGTGGTGGTGGAGAGGTAGTGGTGGAGGTAGTGGTGGAGGTGTTGGAGTCGGTGGTGGTTTTAGAAGTAGTGCTGGAGGTGGTGGAGGTGGTGGAGGTTTTGGTGGTTGTGGAGGTGATGGTGGAGGTGGAGGTGAAGGTGGAGGTGGTGGAGGTGGTGGTGGTTGTAGAGGTAGTGGTGGAGTTGGTGGAGGTAGTGGTGGTGGAGGTAGTGGTGATTGTAGAGGTGGTGGATCTGGTGGTGGTTGTAAAGGTGGTGGTTGTAGAGGTGGTGGTGTCAGTGGTGGTTGTAGAGGTGGTGGAGGTGGTGGTGGTGGTGTGGAGGTGGTTGAGGTGGTGGTGGCGGAGGTGGTGGTGGTTTTAGCGGTAGTGATGGAGGTGGTGGTGGTGGTGGAAGTAGAGGTGGTGGTTGTGGTGGAGGTGGTGGAGGGAGTGGTGGTTGTAGAGGTGGTGGAGGTGAGGTGGAGGTGGAGGTGGTGGTGGAGGTGGAGGTGGTGGTGGAGGGAGTGGTGGAGGTAGTGGTGGAGGTGTTGGAGGTAGTGGTGGAGGTGGTGGAGGTGGTTGTAGAGGTAGTGGTGGAGGTGGTGGTTGTAGAGGTTGTGGTTGTGGTGGTGGTTGTGGAGGTGGTAGTGGTTGTGGTTGTAGAGGTAGTGGTGGTGGTGGTGGAGGTGGTGTAGGTAGTGGTGGAGGTGGTGGCGGTTTTGGAGAAGGTGGTGGAGGTGGTGAGTGTCCCTCTCTCCCTCTCTTTCTCTCCCCATCGCTCTCTCTCTTTCTCTCTCTCTCTCTCTCTCTCTCTCTCTCTCTCTCTCTCTCTCTCTTTCTCTCTCTCTCTCTCTCTCTCTCTCTCTCTCTCTCTCTCTCTCTCTCTCTCTCTCTCTCTCTCCCCATCACTCTCTCTCTCTCTGTGTTGCTAAATGAAGGTCTGTGTTTAGTGTGTGACAGTGTAACTTGCGTCAGCTAGATTTAGTGCCGACCAGAGTAAAGCAGCAGGCCAGACCACTGTAGAGCAGGGGGGACCTTTAAGTGGTTTACACCTCACATGACCCTCCCTCTTCCTTTCTCACTAGTGTGATTTTCATTCTCTCCATCTACCCGTTCATCATATTTCTATCAAACAATGTCTTCATTCCACCTCCTCTCATCATTCCATCCTTCCTTCCGTCTATCTCTCCCTGTCCTCCCTGTCTCTCTATACTGGGTCTCTGGGTCTTGGTCTCTGGGTCTGGGTCTTGGTCTCTGGGTTGCTGGGTCTCTGGGTCTCTGGGTCTGGGTCTCTGGGTCGTGGTCTCTGGGTTTCTGGGTCTCTGGGTCTTGGTCTCTGGGTCTCTGGGTCTCTGGTTCTCTTGGTCTGGGTCTCTGGGTCTCTGGGTCTGGGTTGCTGGGTTTCTGGGTCTCTGGGTCTTGGTCTCTGGGTCTCTGGGTCTCTGGTTCTCTTGGTCTGGGTCTCTGGGTCTCTGGGTCTGGGTTGCTGGGTCTCTGGGTCTCTGGGTCTTGGTCTCTGGGTCTCTGGGTCTTGGTCTCTGGGTCAGGGTCGCTGGGTCGCTGGGTCTCTGGGTCTCTAGGTCTCTGGGTCTCTGGGTCTCTGGGTCTCTGGGTCTGGGTCTCTGGGTCTGGGTCTCTGGGTCTTGGTCTCTGGGTCTGGGTTGCTGGGTTGCTGGGTCTCTGGGTCTGGGTTGCTGGGGGTCTGGGTCGCTGGGTCTCTGGGTCTCTGGTTCTGGGTCTCTGGGTCTGGGTCTCTGGGTCTGGGTCTCTGGGTCTGTATTCTCTGGGTCGTTTTTTAATACATTTGAACATTTGGAGCTACTTTTTAAGTAAATACCTCAACTTGTGCAATACGTTAGGAGATAAAGAACATTGCGTTCTTCATTTCACCTGTCACATTATTATGAAGCTTATGATAGTCCCCAGTCACGTGTCACGTGGTGTTTGTTTACAAGCACACAACGACAACGAGAGACTGAAGCCTTGTGAGTCACGCACTGTTGTGCAGCATGCACCAGGTTATCTAATTGCATGATGGAACTCACAACTAAATGTTTACCAGCGAGATATCTTTTAACTATTAAGTTAACTCTCTAAATGATCTGCAGTAGTTCATTTGATTTGCTAATTTAGCAGCTAGTTATGTTTGGCTTCTTCCAAAATCAAGCATTCGCTTGTTAACAGCAGAGAATCCATTCCTGGATCAAGAGCCTTTCTGGCTAATATTTGAGTTGAATTTTAGAGTTACTTGTATACTTGTATAGTTCAGGTCAGAAACCGTACAAAATGTCCGCAATGCGCCCATTTGCATTGAGTTTTCCTTCTGAGTCTCTGGGTCTGGGTCTCTGGGTATGAATCTCTGTGTCTGTGTCTGTGTCTGTGTCTGTGTCTAGGTCTGGGTCACTGGGTCTCTGGGTCTGGGTCTCTGGGCTGTCCGTGGTGAGATTGGCATGGGTTCATCCCAGAAGCCACAATGGATGGCCTTCCTCTCATTAAGGAACGCTCAGGCTCACAACCCCCAGAAACACTGTCCTGGGGGCTACCTTCAAGCGCTGGAGGGGTCCCATCAGAAACCACACGGCCGTGGGGGTTACAGCCAAGCACTAGAGAGGTCCCACCAGAAACCACACGGCCGTGGGGGCTACAGCCAAGCACTAGAGAGGTCCCACCAGAAACCACACGGCCGTGGGGGCTACAGCCAAGCACTAGAGAGGTCCCACCAGAAACCACACGGCCGTGGGGGCTACAGCCAAGCACTAGAGAGGTCCCACCAGAAACCACACGGCCGTGGGGGCTACAGCCAAGCACTAGAGAGGTCCCACCAGAAACCACACAGCCGTGGGGGCTACAGCCTAGCACTAGAGAGGTCCTACCAGAAACCCCACAGTCATGGGGGCTACAGACCAGCGCTGGAGAGGTCCCACCAGAAGCCCCACGGTCCTTGGGGCTACAGCCCAGCACTAGGTCTTGTGTTAACCACTAGAAAGCCATGACCCAGGGCCTCCCAGGTGGTGCAGTGGTCTAAGGCACTTCATTGCAGTGCTAGCTGCGCCACTAGAGATTCTGGGTTCGAGACCATGCTCTGTCGCAGCCGGCCACGCACAATTGGCTTCTGGGTGAAGTGGGCATTGTGTCAAAAAATTGTGCGGCTTGGCTGGGTTGTGTTTCGGCAGTCGCACGGCTCTCAACTTTCGCCTCTCCCGGGTCTGTACAGGAGTTGCAGCAATGATACAAGACTGTGATTGGATACCACTATATCGGAGAAAAATATATTTATTTAATTAAATATGTAACTGTAACTGCCATGCCATGTCCTGTCCTGTCCTGTCCTGTCCCCCCCCCCCCCCACTCTTTCCCGACATTTTCTGCCTCGCCCTGTCCTGCCCCGACCTATCCCGCCCCGTCCTGCCTGCTCCCGCTCCTGCCCTGTCCTGCCCACCGTGTCCTGCCCCGCCCTGTCTTGCACCGTCCTGCCCCGCCCTGTCTAGCCCCGTCCTGACCCGCTTTGTCCTGCCCCTACCTGACCCGCCCTGTCTTGCCCCGTCCTGCCCCGCCCTGTCCTGCCCCGCCCTGTCCCGCCCTGTCCTGCCCCGCCCCGTCCTGCCCCGCCCTGTCCTGCCCCGCCCTGTCCCGCCCCGTCCTGCCCCGCCCTGTCCTGCCCCGCCCCGTCCTGCCCCGCCCTGTCCTGCCCCGCCCTGTCCTGCCCCGCCCTGTCCTGCCCCGCCCTGTCCTGCCCCGCTGTGTCCAGGCTCCTCCTTATGTGTTTATGACTTTTTCATCCCTATATCTCCCTTTCTCTCTAGTTTTGTCTCAGTCTCTCTCACACTTTACTCTCTTTAATTATCTCTATAACTCTCATTCTCTCTTTATACCTCTCTCTTGGGTTATGTGTCTGTCTCCTAGTGTTTTCTAGTTACATGTTTATACCTCTCTCTCGGGTTATGTGTCTGTCTCCTAGTGTTTTCTAGTTACATGTTTATACCTCTCTCTCGGGTTATGTGTCTGTCTCCTAGTGTTTTCTAGTTACATGTTTGGGTGCTGTTTGCATGCTGAAATTGCCAGTTAAAACATTTCCTTCCAACTCTTTCTCTTTCTTTCTTACTTTCTTTCTTTCTTTCTTTTTCTCTCTCTCCCCCTTTCTCTTTTATTCATTACAAAGTGGGAATACTACTGAGAACACACAACCAGACACGATGTCTCTCCAGCGCCAGAGAAGGCTTCTTTGAAGACATGTAGAAAAGAACGCCAGTGTTTTCTGTAAAAACAATCGTTTTATGGTTTTCAGGGAGCTAAGCACTGCTGGTTGGCAGGAGAAATTACAAAACAGGGAGGGAGGGAGGTGAAGAAAAATAAAAGGTACAAATATTACAGTGTGGGGTTCTCAGCCTACAGATCATCTGTGGACTGAGAGAGATTGCGAGAGAGAGAGAGAGAGAGATAGAGACAGAGAGAGAGAGAGAGAGAGAGAGATAGAGAGAGAGACAGCGAGAGGGCAAGAGAGAGAGAAAGAAAGAGAGAGACAGAGAGAGACAGAAAGAGACAGAGAGAGACAGCAAGAGGGCAAGAGAGAGAGAGAGAGAGAGAGAGAGGGAGAGAGAGGGAGCAAGAGAGAGAAAAAGAGAGAGACAGAGAGAGAGGGAGAGAGAGAGAGAAATAGAGAGGGGGGAGAGAAAGAAAGAGAGAGAGACAGCGAAAGGGCAAGAGAGAGAGAGAGAGAGAGAGAGAGAGAGAGAGAGGGAGAGAGAGAGGGAGCAAGAGAGAGAAAGAGATTGAGACAGAGAGAGAGGGAGAGAGAGAAAAAAATAGAGAGGGGGGAGAGAAAGAAAGAGAGAGAGAGAAGAAGGAGAAAGACAGAGAGGTCCTTGAGGCTTGACTCCACTCTTTATGTTACTCCTCGTAAATGAGGAGAAACAATCTTTGAACCTGTCTGTGTACTCAGCCGGAAACCATAAACGGTCGGGAGTCTTAACCAGACCCATGCACACGTAATTGTTACAATCAAACAGACGTAAGCATGTAGGAGTGCTGCTCTGCCCCAAATTACCCCTGACATGTGGATCCAATAGTTGGGACTAAAAGTCATGAATATATTACTTTGCCAAATCTCGTTTTACCTTGTGGGGATGCCTATGTGTTCCCAGATAATGGAGGTCTGTATGTCTGTGGGTGTTAAAATGTACAGTAAGTGAGTGTGTTGAGTTTTTAGTCCTCTGAGGGGTCTATTTTTATACCTTTATATAACTAGGCAAGTCGGTTAAGAACAAAATCTTATTTACAATGACGGCCTACCCCGGCCAAACCCTAACAGCGTTGGGCCAATTGTAAGCCGCCCTATGGGACTCCCAATCACCACCAGTTGTGATACAGCCTGGAATCGAACCAGGGTCTGTAATAGCACCTCTAGCACTGAGATGGAGTGCCTTAGACCGCTGCACCTCTCGAGGTCTAACCTTAGTGAAAACAACAGGTGTCTCAGGAGTGGTCCCAGTCCTCTGAGGGTCTAACCTTAGTGAAAACAACAGGTGTCTCAGGAGTGGTCCCAGTCCTCTGAGGGTCAAACCTTAGTGAAAACAACAGGTGTTTCAGGAGTGGTCCCAGTCCTCTGAGGGTCTAACCTTAGTGAAAACAACAGGTGTTTCAGGAGTGGTCCCAGTCCTCTGAGGGTCTAACCTTAGTGAAAACAACATGTGTCTCAGGAGTGGTCCCAGTCCTCTGAGGGTCTAACCTTAGTGAAAACAACAGGTGTCTCAGGAGTGGTCCCAGTCCTCTGAGGGTCTAACCTTAGTGAAAACAACATGTGTCTCAGGAGTGGTCCCAGTCCTCTGAGGGTCTAACCTTAGTGAAAACAACAGGTGTCTCAGGAGTGGTCCCAGTCCTCTGAGGGTCTAACCTTAGTGAAAACAACAGGTGTCTCAGGAGTGGTCCCAGTCCTCTGAGGGTCTAACCTTAGTGAAAACAACAGGTGTCTCAGGAGTGGTCCCAGTCCTCTGAGGGTCTAACCTTAGTGAAAACAACAGGTGTTTCAGGAGTGGTCCCAGTCCTCTGAGGGTCTAACCTTAGTGAAAACAACAGGTGTTTTAGGAGTGGTCCCAGTCCTCTGAGGGTCTAACCTTAGTGAAAACAACAGGTGTCTCAGGAGTGGTCCCAGTCCTCTGAGGGGTCTAACCTTAGTGAAAACAACAGGTGTCTCAGGAGTGGTCTCAGTCCTCTGAGGGTCTAACCTTAGTGAAAACAACAGGTGTCTCAGGAGTGGTCTCAGTCCTCTGAGGGTCTAACCTTAGTGAAAACAACAGGTGTTTCAGGAGTGGTCCCAGTCCTCTGAGGGTCTAACCTTAGTGAAAACAACAGGTGTCTCAGGAGTGGTCTCAGTCCTCTGAGGGTCTAACCTTAGTGAAAACAACAGGTGTCTCAGGAGTGGTCCCAGTCCTCTGAGGGTCTAACCTTAGTGAAAACAACAGGTGTCTCAGGAGTGGTCCCAGTCCTCTGAGGGTCTAACCTTAGTGAAAACAACAGGTGTCTCAGGAGTGGTCTCAGTCCTCTGAGGGTCTAACCTTAGTGAAAACAACAGGTGTTTCAGGAGTGGTCCCAGTCCTCTGAGGGGTCTAACCTTAGTGAAAACAACAGGTGTTTCAGGAGTGGTCCCAGTCCTCTGAGGGTCTAACCTTAGTGAAAACAACAGGTGTTTCAGGAGTGGTCCCAGTCCTCTGAGGATCTAACCTTAGTGAAAACAACAGGTGTCTCAGGAGTGGTCTCAGTCCTCTGAGGGTCTAACCTTAGTGAAAACAACAGGTGTTTCAGGAGTGGTCCCAGTCCTCTGAGGGGTCTAACCTTAGTGAAAACAACAGGTGTTTCAGGAGTGGTCCCAGTCCTCTGAGGGTCTAACCTTAGTGAAAACAACAGGTGTTTCAGGAGTGGTCCCAGTCCTCTGAGGGTCTAACCTTAGTGAAAACAACAGGTGTCTCAGGAGTGGTCCCAGTCCTCTGAGGGTCTAACCTTAGTGAAAACAACAGGCACTACATGGTTTCCTAAGGAGTCAAAGCGAGGCGACCACCTCTGTTGATGCCATTGTCTTCGTTATATTACAATCACAAACGTTTCCAGTCTAACTTACATGAACATGGTTCGACAATGACCAAGGCCAAGGCTGGGATCTCACACGTACATCCTAACATGCTTGACTGTGTAATATCTTACCCTTCTAAATATTCCAGAGGATAGTATCCATGGAGACAGATTCCAGAGCCTAATGCCTGTAGACCATACCATCTCAGCCTTTACTAGACTTTCTAGAATACCTGGTCCACATTAACATGCCTTGTAAAATATTTCCCATACGTAAGAGTGTGTGTGTTTGTGTGTTTGATCCAGTTCAGCGAGCTAACATTAATGGGCATGTCTGAGACCTCAGGTAACAACTGGTTTCCTATTCCACAGAAGCAGCTATGGACCCTAGTATTACTGTGTTATTATATTATGGTGTGTTAAAACACAGCTTATATGGACCCCAGGACACACTGGCTCAGACTTATACGCCTCGCGACACACATAAAAAGCATAGAAATATATACATTGTTTCAAGAAGAACTAATACATAGGATTCCATTTCCTCACTCAGGCATTTGAGAAGTTCACTCAAGCCTACCGAGTGGCGCAGCAGTCTAAGCACTGCATTGCAGTGCTAGAGACGTCACTACAGATCCAGGTTCGATCCCGGGCGGTGTTGCAGCCGACCGGGAGACCGATGAGGCAGTGCACAATTGGCCCAGCGTCGTCTGGGTAAGAGGAGAGTTTGGCCGACTGGGATGTCCTTGTCCTATCGCACTCTAGTGACTCCTTGTGGCGGGGCGGGCACATGCAAGCTGACTCAGGACGACAGCTCATTGTGTTGCCACCTTTTTTTAACCAGGTAGGCAAGTTGAAAACAAGTTCTCATTTACAACTGCGACCTGGCCAAGATAAAGCAAAGCAGTTCGACACATACAACGACACAGAGTTACACATGGAGTAAAACAAACATACAGTCAATAATACAGTAGAAAAATAAGTATTTAAACAATGTGAGCAAATGAGGTGAGATAAGGGAGGTAAAGGCAGTAAATAGGCCATGGTGGCGAAGCAAATACAATATACCAATTAAAACACTGGAATGGTAGATTTGACAGTAGATGAATGTGCAAAGTAGAAATACTGGGATGCAAAGGAGCAAAATAATTACATAAATACAGTAGGGGAAGAGGTAGTTGTTTGGTTTAGTTTACTCAGGGTGTGTCTCAAATGACACCCTATTCCAATATAATGCTCCAGTTTCTTGGTCTCTTTTGTAGAAAGAGGGAAAAATCTGTTTTTTGTAGATCAATTGTTTCATTATAAGTTGAAGGCAAGAAATAGGCAGAATACATGTTTGGTTACCTCAGTGCCTGTGTGGCCAGGTCACCCATGATACAAGAAAGTTTTCAACGTCTGGAGGTGATGTGGAAACCGGCCGCTAGGAGCAACAAAAAGTTCTGTTACCTTCAGGTAGGCTTTGGTTTGTGTTGTGGACGGGGATGGTGGATGGGAACAAGCATCTGATTCCAAAGGTTGCAAATTCAAATTTAGAGATTTTTGATATAAGCCTATCCCAAAACGTAACCCTTACTTTAACCATTCAGAGTTAATGCATAACATTAAGAATTTGGAGTTAATGCCTTCACTTAACCTTAAACACTTCAAAATGTGACGTGTGGAGCTACTTCGAAATGTGACGTTTGGAGCTACTTCGAAATGTGATGTGTGGAGCTACTTCGAAATGTGACGTTTGGAGCTACTTCGAAATGTGATGTGTGGAGCTACTTCGAAATGTGACGTTTGGAGCTACTTCGAAATGTGACGTTTGGAGCTACTTCGAAATGTGACGTTTGGAGCTACTTCGAAATGTGATGTGTGGAGCTACTTCGAAATGTGACGTTTGGAGCTACTTCGAAATGTGATGTGTGGAGCTACTTCGAAATGTGACGTTTGGAGCTACTTCGAAATGTGACGTTTGGAGCTACTTCGAAATGTGATGTGTGGAGCTACTTCGAAATGTGACGTTTGGAGCTACTTCGAAATGTGACGTTTGGAGCTACTTCGAAATGTGATGTGTGGAGCTACTTCGAAATGTGACGTTTGGAGCTACTTCGAAATGTGACGTTTGGAGCTACTTCGAAATGTGATGTGTGGAGCTACTTCGAAATGTGACGTTTGGAGCTACTTCGAAATGTGATGTGTGGAGCTACTTCGAAATGTGACGTTTGGAGCTACTTCGAAATGTGATGTGTGGAGCTACTTCGAAATGTGACGTTTGGAGCTACTTCGAAATGTGACGTTTGAGAAACATGGATGAACATTTAATTCTGAAGTGAGACTGTGACAGCAGCTAGGTGGTCCGGTGGTAACAGTTGCCTACCCTGGCAGATACATGCGCCTACTGTATGTATCATGAGTATTCATAGCCTTCTTAGTGCTTGCAAGAGCATTGTGAACTGCAGTAGCACAGTGGTCGAAGCTGCGCGCTCTGGCTCCGAGCCTCATGACAGAACTGCTCTTTTTCAGGGACTCACTAGGCTCTTTTGAATTTCCTCATGCAGCAGGTAAATTATCCGTGACAAATGAGTCTGTATGCAGGTGTGCATTGGATTTTCTTTCTTCACTGAGTCATTATTTCAACATACTGAAGAGTCGGGATTAGGAGGAGACCAAGATGTCGCATCTCCAGAGACACTGGTCTTAAACACCACAACTAATCCCCACTTACTGGGCGTGACCTCTCAGTTAAACACCATTAACCCCTTCCCCTCCAAGGCTGCACCATTCTGAGTTGAATCCCAGTGAAAAAAAACACCTCGGTCGTATTTGAAGAATTTTCCTGAATCAACCCTGTAGTTTATGTGTTTAGGGAAAAGACTTTCACGAAGCAATAAATATACATATGTCTTCCTTTCCTTTTCGCCCAGTGGGAGCCATCTTGTCTTTCACGACAGGTTGTAGTAACGACAAAATTACAGAAGTTTTAACCGTATAAAAGAATATACCTGGACGTTCAGAGCAGGGGTTTGGAATCTTGAGGAAAACACCTCTGTTGGATCTCACCCCTTTGACCTCTCACCTTTCACCTCATAGCAAAGGCATCCTGGGATAGATACAACCTTTATCTGTCTGTCAGACATGGGACACGGTTCTCTTGGTTTCCCAGGCCTCGGCTCCCTAGGCTTGATGAGTTTCCAACCTCCTTCCTACTGCGTTGGAGCGGAACATAATGACTGATTACAAACAATGTTATTCATCACAGATCCTCTCCCCCATTCTGACTAGCGTGACAATGGAATGGGATTGGGAGGAAACACTTTGCATTCTCAAGCGTAGACCCTTTCATTTGTATTTTATAAGGTTTTGATTCAAATATGTTACATTGTCTCTACAGTACATGCCAGGGAATTATATGTATGGAGAGGGGGGAAAAGGGATAGATAGATAGATACAAAAGTATGTGGACACCCCTTCAAATTAGTGGATTCGGCTATGTCAGCCACACCTGTTGATGACAGCTGTATAAAATCGAGCACACAGCCATGCAATCTTCTTATATAAACATTGGCAGTAGAATGGCCTTACTGAAGAGCTCAGTGTCTTTCAACGTGGCACCGTCATAGGATGACACCTTTCCAACAAGTCAGTTGGTCACATTTCTGCCCTCCTAGAGCAGCCCTGGTCAACTGTAAGTGCTGTTATTGTGAAGTAGAAATGTCTAGGAGCAACAACGGCTCAGCCGCAAAGTCGTAGGCCACACAAGCTCACAGAAAGGGACCACCGAGTGCTGAAGTGCGTAGCATGTAAAAATCATCTGTCCTCGGTTGCACCACTCCCTACCATGTTCCAAACTGCCTCTGGAAGCAACGTCAGCACAATAACTGTTCATTATTCATGAAATGCGTGGCCGAGCTGCCTCACATCAGTTAGAGTGATGTAAAGCTCGCCTCCATTGGACTCTGGAGCAGTGGAAACGCTTTCTCTGGAGTGATGAATCACACTTTACCATGTGGCAGTCGAATCTGTGTTTGGCAGACACCAGGAGAACGCTTCCTGCCCCAATGCATTGTGCCAACTGTAAAGTTTGGTGGGGGAGGAATAATGGTCTGGGGCTGGTTTTCATGTTCAGACTAGGTCCCTTAGTTCCAGGGAAGGAACATTTTAACGCTCCAGCATTCAATGACATTATATTCTAAGTTGGAGGCATTATGCTATGTATGCTTCCAAATTATAATAGATATAGACAGATGTAGAAAAGAGGGAGAGGAAGAGAGAGCGAGAGATGATAGAGCAAGTTGTCTTTCTATGGTTTGATTAGGCCAAGTGCATATGCAACACAAGTCTTCAGGGTTATGTCTAGTTCAAGCTAGCTCCAAAGTAATCCGACTTATGAGAAACCCAGAAACCTGTGCATATTACTTTTATTTGTGGTTGAAAAACCAGTCCCTAAGGATTTTACCTAAACGAATGTGACTCTTTAGGACTTGAGCTGTTTCCTGCTCTTTTTCAACTCTGTGATAACGCTGTCTTCAAGCTCTTCAGGGCCTGATGGAGGTAAGTGCTTCGCAGTTTGCCTTCGTGTGAACCCGGCTTTTCTCCCCCGCTGGCGAGGAGAGATGGGAACTGGGGGCCAGGCCACAATAAAGGGCCAAGTCTGAAACTGAAGCCTTTAGCTGGAATTAGGGTGTCAAGTGTCCTTCCACAGACTTTGATCAGCAGTGTTTGATTGGACTCTCAGCTTCTCTCTTAACAAATTCCAGTCGTGTGAATTTATCTGCGGTGTACTCCTCTAATATTGTGACATCCCCGTTTGTGCACACACACACACACAATTACATACATGTTCACACACGCACACACACGCACACACACTCCCGCACCCATACATCAAGAGGCCGTATGGAATGTTTTGTTTCAGATTATTCAGAGATTTTTAAGTAGCCTCGTTTCACCACTAATCAAAGTGAATAAAATAGCACACAAAGGGAACCAGAATCCACAGAGGAAGCTATACATAGTTAAATTGAGCATCTTAAGGATCGTCTCCTTTATTTCAATTTTCACCTAAAATTACATACCCAAATCTAAATGCCTATAGCTCAGGCCCTGAAGCAAGGATATGCATAGTATTGGTACCATTTGAAGGAAACACTTTAAAGTGTGTGTAAATTTGAATGTAGGAGAATATAACACATTAGATCTGGTAAAAGATAATACAAAGAAAAAAACAACAGATTTTTTGTATATATTTTATGTACCGTCATGTTTGAAATGCAAGAGAAAGGCCATAACATATATTCCAGCCTAGGTGCAATGTTGATTCTGGCCACTAGATGGCAGGAGTGTATGTGCAACGTTTTAGACTGATCCAATGAACCATTGCATTTCTGTTCAAAATGTTGTATCAAGACTACCCAAATGTGCCTAATTTGTTTATTAATAACTTTTTATGTTCAAAACTGTGCACTCTCCTCAAACAATAGCATGGTATCACTGTAATTGTTACTGTAAATTGGACAGTGCAGTTACATTAACAAGAATTTAAGCTTTCTGACAATATCAGATATGTCTATGTCCTGGGAAATATTCTTGTTACTTACAACCTCATGCTAATCGCATTAGCCTACGTTAGCTCAACCTTCCCGCAGGGGACCCACCAATCCTGAAGAAGACACACACACACACACACACACACACACACACACACACACACACACACACACACACACACACACACACACACACACACGCACACACACACACACACACACACACACAATGCTTTACAATACTGATGATCTAGCACCACTAGCTCTACCATCTTGACTAGCTTGATGGCCACAATATAAAGCAGACAATATAAAGCAGACTCGGTCAAAGATTTCTGCCTTTTTTTTTCAACTCGCCAAGTCACCAAACCCAATGTTATTGGCCAATACTCAGTCTTAGATATTTGACCGAAACTGCATCAATCTCAATTCACCAGAAGTTCTGAACACACGGAATTGAAAAAGCATGAGTGTATGTTTGCAGTGGAGGCTGCTGAGGGGAGGACGGCTCATAATAATGGCTGGAACGGAGTCGATGGAATGCCATCAAACACATGGACACCGTGTGTTTGATTTATTTGACATTCCACTGATTCCGCTCCAGCCATTACCACAAGCCCGTCCTCCCCAATTAAGGTGCCACCAACCCCCTGTGGTTTGTTGATACCCTCGTAGATCTTGCCTTATTTACACACACTGTTCAAGGCTGCTGGTTCCAAATGCCCAGCTAGGGCATGGTGCTTGATTTTGATAGAGTTGCGGTGTGATTCCCACATAATTCGTGCAAAATAACCATGTTGTTTTGCATAAAACAAGTCTGGTTAATGACACCACGTAATAGGAGGCTGCAGCCATCCATCTCCAGCTGTGACTGAGCTGTTCCTCATGTTGTTGGTCCCCCTCTTAGTCCCTCTTTACTTCACAGTACACAAATCTCCCTAGTCAGCTCAATGAGCACATAAAGATGGGAGGGAGAGAGAGCGGGGGGGGTCGATGAGTCCCATTTTTAGGCAAAGGAGCAACGCCCTTTACTCAAAAAAACAATTTATCCGCTTGTGTTCTGGCTCTGGCACAACCCATCAGTTTCAGGATCAATCAGACTGTGTTCGCATTCAATGAAGGGTCGGGGAGGTACTCATACCCAGACTCATTGCGGAGAAGAAACTAACATCCGTGGGCGTGGCGTGGCATAGCGTTTGGCCGGAGCAAGGAATCTGGGTCGCCAGGCAAGGGTCAGCCAGGGATGTTATTCAACCCTTCTAGCTGCAACATCCATGGATTAGTGTGTGTGTGTGTGTGTGTGTGTGTGTGTGTGTGTGTGTGTGGTCCATAGCCAAAACCATATGGTCACGGTTAGAAGGTGGATTATTTTCAATGGTTGAATGATCAAAACATATTTCCCAACTCCCTCACCACCTCCGCCACGGGAAAACAAATTAATCCTACATTTTAATGGCATTCCAGGGAATCTTTGTGCGTGGGGCTGCTGTTTCCGTGTTTCACGGATCTCAATGGTGTGGCAGGGGCAATCTGGCCTGGAATTTCTGGCAGGGAGATCAGAGGGGGTGATTTATATGGAAGTATTTTATGGTTAGGGGAATAGAGAGAGTAGAAGGAAGAGAGGGAAGAGAGGGAGGAAAGGGAAGAGAGGGAAGAGAGGGAGGAGAGGGAAGAGAGGGAGGATAAGGAAGAGAGGGAGGAGAGGGAAAAGAGGGAAGAGAGGGAGGAGAGGGAAAAGAGGGAGGAGAGGGAAGAGAGGGAAGAGAGGGAGGAAAGGGAAGAGAGGGAAGAGAGGGAGGAGAGGGAAGAGAGGGAGGATAAGGAAGAGAGGGAGGAGAGGGAAAAGAGGGAAGAGAGGGAGGAGAGGGAAAAGAGGGAGGAGAGGGAAGAGAGAGAGGAGGGGGAAGACAGAGGAGAGAGAGAGGAGAGGAAAGAGAGATAAGAAAGGGAAGAGAGAGTAGAGAGGGAAGAGAGAGAAGACAGGGAAGAGAGAGAAGAGAGAGAAGAGAGAGAGGAGAGGAAAGAGAGAGAAGAGAGGGAAGAGAGAGAGGAGAGGGAAGAGAGAGGAGATGAAAGAGAGAGAAGAAAGGGTAGCGAGAGGAGAGGAAAGAGAGAGAATAGAAGGAAGAGAGAGAATAGAGGGAAAAGGTAGGCAGACAGACATAAATACACAGTACTTTAATGGAGGTCTGAGGCACAGAGACAAGCCAAGATGAGGAGGAGAGTCTGTAGGGTTCGGGTTAGGGTCTGATACAAGGAGCCAAGCTAAGCTGGGGAGAAGAGTTTGGGGGTTGTGTTAGCGTTGTGAGTTAGGGTCTGGAGGGTTAGGGTTAGGATCAGGGAGCCAAGTGGAGGCACTGAGACAGGGAGACAGGGAGCCAAGTGGAGGCACTGAGAATAGTCTGGAGGGTGACGTCTGAGGGTTAGGGTTAGGGTTAGGTCTACCTCTTACAAGCCTCCCAGTAAACCAATAAAAACGATCAAGCATCTCAGAAAAGCGCTACAAATAGCCCACAGAAACAAGGTTCATGAAATCGATTACATGCTAGTACCAGGTAACATTCATAAACTGTCTCTGAAACTCACTTAGATAATACCCTTGACGATACAGTGGTAGCAACACTGAGAGACAGGAATGCCAATGGGGGAGGTGTTGCTATTTATATTCCGGTAAAGTTTAGAGGATCTCATACCAAATGCTGTTGAAGTAATATGGCTCCAGGTTCACCTGTTTATTCTTGTTGGGTGTTGCTATAGACCACAAAGTGCTAACAGTTAGTATATGGATAATGTATGTGAAATGCTTGATAACGTATGGGATATAAACAGAGAGGTATAGGTTACGTAAATTTAACTCAAGAAAAGCTTCAAACTGTAACCAATACCTGACACCTGGTTCAGGTAATCTGTCAACCTACCATTACAAATCATCCACATGTATTGATCAGATCTTTACTAATGCTGCAGACATTTGCTGCATATTGATTAGGAATTAAAAAAGTGTATGTTTGAGAGAGACGAGGCAAAAGGAATGGCAAATAAGTCTGGCTGCACAGCTGATCGGCAAACAAACTGTAGATTGAGAAATCGTGTGACTAAACTAAACAAAAAGAAGAAGAAACTGTCCTATGAAACAAAGATAAATTACATAAAGCACCTTTAATGATATTTGGGAAAAAATGCAAACTTAGCTCCTTTATTGATTGAATCAGATGGCTCATTCATCACAAAACCCACTGATAATGCAAACTACTGTAATTATATTTTCATTGGATTAGAAAATGTAGGCATGACATGCTAACAACAAATTCTGAACCTACACATCCATTCATAACTGACAAAATCATGAAAGACAAGCGTTGTCATTGTTTATTCCATAAAGTGAGTGTGGTAGAGGTGAAAAAATTATGACAAGCTAACTGGGTCTGACGATTTGGATGGAAAATGAATGAGGATGATAGTGGACTATTGCCACTCCTACTTACCATCTCTTCGATCTAAGCTTACAGTACAGTGTGTGACCTCAGGCCTGGAGGGAAGAAAAAGCCATTCCGCTACCCAAGAAGAGCAAAGAGCCCTTTATTGGCCCAATCAGCTGACCAATCAGCTTGTTACCAACCCTTAGCAAACTATTGGAAAAAATGGTGTTTGACCAGATACAATGCTAATTCACAGTAAACAAATTAACAACAGATATTCAGGACACTTATAGGGAAGGACATTCAACATGTACAGCACTTACACACATTACTGATGATTAGCTGAAAGAAATTCCTGTTAAGATGATTGTTGGAGCTGTTTTGTTTGACTTCAGTGCATCTTTTGACATTATCAATCCTAATCTGCTGATGTAAGAAATCACGAGAGGCAGCACCAAGAAACATTTTGGGAGGGGCATACTGGGAATTTGGCTGAGTCAGGTTGGAGACCTGAGCCAACTCCCCGTGCTTACCGTGGCGAGCTTCGTACTGGTCAGGCACCGTGTTATGCGGTGGAGCGCACAGTGTCTCCAGTGCGCGTTCACAGCCCGGTGCACTACATCCCAGCTCCCCGCATCTGCCGGGCTAGGGTGAGCATCCAGCCAGGACGGATGGTTCCGGCTCAGCGCGCCTGGTCTCCAGTGCGTCCCTTCAGCCCAGGATATCCTGCGCCGGCTCGGCGCACTGTGTCTCTGGTATATCTGCACCGCCCAGTGCGTCCTGTGCCAGCGCCCCGCATTTGCAGGGCGAAGATAACCACTCACTCTGCACGGGTTGTGCAGGCTCTAAGCTCGAGACCTCCAGTGCGCCTCCACGGCCCAATGTATCCGGTGCCTCGGCCAAGGATAAAGCTTCCTGTATGTCTCCCCAGCCTGGTGAGTCCTGTGCCTGCGCCCAGAACTAATCCTCCTGTATGTCTCCCCAGCCTGGTGAGTCCTGTGCTTGCTCCCAGAGCCAGGCCTCCCGTGTGTCTCTCCACTCCAGTGATGATCCATGGCAAGAAGCCTCCAGTGATTATCCATGGCACGAAGCCTCCAGTGATGATCTATGGCACGAAGCCTCCAGTGAGGAGTCATGGCACGAAGCCTCCAACGACGGTCCCTAGTCCGGAGTCTCCAGCGACATTCTCCAGTCCGGAGTCTCCACCGACATTCTCCAGTCCGGAGCCTCCAGCGACGGTTTCCAGTCCGGAGCCTCCAGCAACGGTTTCCAGTCCGGGGCCTCCAGCAACGTTTTCCAGTCCGGTGCCTCCAGCGACGGTCTCCGGTCCAGTGACTCCAGCGACGGTCTCCAGTCCGGAGCCTCCAACAACGGTTTCCAGTCCGGGGCCTCCAGCAACGTTTTCCAGTCCGGGGCCTCCAGCGATGGTCTCCAGTCCGGAGCCTCCAGCGACGGTGCCCAGTCCGGGGCCCGCAGCGACGGTGCCCAGTCCGGGGCCCGCAACGAGGGTGCCCAGTCCGGGGTCCGCAACGAGGGTGCGCAGTCCGGGCCCACGGCGAGGCTGCTCAGTCCGGGGCCCGCGGCAAGGGTGCCCAGTCCGGGACCCGCGGTGAGGGTGCCCAGTCCGGGGCCCGTGGCGAGGATGCCCAGTCCGGGGCCCGCGACGAGGGTCCCCGCACCAGAGGTGCCACCAAAGTGGGGTGACTGTCATGCCCTGTCATGCCCTGACCTTAGAGACCCTTTTTATGTCTCTATTTGGTTTGGTCAGGGTGTGATTTGGGGTGGGCATTCTATGTTTTTGTTTTCTATAATTTTGTATTTCTATGTTTTGGCCGAGTATGGTTCTCAATCAGGGACAGCTGTCTATCATTGTCTCTGATTGGGAACCATACTTAGGTAGCCCTTTTCCCTCCTTTCAGTGTGGGAAGTTAACTTTGTTTGTGGCACATAGCCCTTAAGCTTCACGTTTGTTTTTGTATTGTTTATTGTTTTTGTTGGCGTCATCCTAAATAAAAGGAATATGTGCTGTGCTTTGGTCTAGTTCTTTCGACGGCCGTGACAAGTAGCTGCTGCCTTATTGGGAACTAATGGGGATCCATAATAAACCCCAGGATGATTAGATGCTGTATTGGCAGCAAGCCCCCATTCCCTCAAACCCCCGGAACCTGCTCCCCCAAGCCCCCACTCTCTCAAGCGCTGGGTACCTGCTCCCCCAAGCCCCCGGTACCTATTCCACCAAGCCCCCGGTACCTGCTTCACCAAGGCCCCTTGTACCTGCTCCCCCAAGTCCCCGGGACCTGCTTCCCCACCCCCACCCCGAGTACTCACCCCCCAAGAACCCAGTACCCACTCCTCCATTACCTTGGTACCTGCTTTCCGACACCCCCAGTACCCGCTCACCCAAGCTCCCAGTACCTGCTTCCCGATTCCCCCGGTACCTGGCTCCCAGTACCCGTTCTCCCAAGCCCCCAGGAATCCATAATAATCCCCAGGAAGAGTAGCTGCTGCCTTGGTTGGCACTAATGGGATCCATAATATACCCCATGGTGGGAACTAATGGGGATCCATAATAAACCCCATGGTGGGAACTAATGGGGATCCATAATAAACCCCATGGTGGGAACTAATGGGGATCCATAATAAACCCCATGGTGGGAACTAATGGGGATCCATAATAAACCCCATGGTGGGAACTAATGGGGATCCATAATAAACCCCATGGTGGGAACTAATGGGGATCCATAATAAACCCCATGGTGGGAACTAATGGGGATCCATAATAAACCCCATGGTGGGAACTAATGGGGATCCATAATAAACCCCATGGTGGGAACTAATGGGGATCCATAATAAACCCCATGGTGGGAACTAATGGGGATCCATAATAAACCCCATGGTGGGAACTAATGGGGATCCATAATAAACCCCATGGTGGGAACTAATGGGGATCCATAATAAACCCCATGGTGGGAACTAATGGGGATCCATAATAAACCCCATGGTGGGAACTAATGGGGATCCATAATAAACCCCATGGTGGGAACTAATGGGGATCCATAATAAACCCCATGGTGGGAACTAATGGGGATCCATAATAAACCCCATGGTGGGAACTAATGGGGATCCATAATAAACCCCATGGTGGGAACTAATGGGGATCCATAATAAACCCCATGGTGGGAACTAATGGGGATCCATAATAAACCCCATGGTGGGAACTAATGGGGATCCATAATAAACCCCATGGTGGGAACTAATGGGGATCCATAATAAACCCCATGGTGGGAACTAATGGGGATCCATAATAAACCCCATGGTGGGAACTAATGGGGATCCATAATAAACCCCATGGTGGGAACTAATGGGGATCCATAATAAACCCCATGGTGGGAACTAATGGGGATCCATAATAAACCCCAGGAAGTGTAGCTGCTGCCTTGGTTGGCACTAATGGGTTCCATAATATACCCCATGAAGATTAGATGCTGCAATGGCAGCAAGCCCCCACTCTCTCAAGCCCACGGTGCCTGTTCTACCAAGCCCCCGGTACCTGCTTCACCAAGCCCCCAGTACCTGCTACCCCAAGCCCCAGGGTACCTATTCCACCAAGCCCCCGGTATCTGCTCCCCCAAGCCCCTGGTTCTGCTCCCCCAAGCCCCTGGTTCTGCTCCACCAAGCCCCCGGTACCTGCTTCCCCACCCCTCCAGTACTCACCCCCTAAGCACCCAGTAGCCGCTCCTCCATGACCCCAGTGCATGCTTCCCAACAACCCTGGTACCCACTCCCCCAAGCCCCCAATACCTGCTTCCTGTACGTCCTTGGTACCCGCTCCCCCAATCCCCCAGTACCTGCTTCCCAGCGCCCCCGTTACCCGCTCCCCCATCTCCCCAGTACCTGCTTCCCAGCACCCCCGTTACCCGCTCCCCCATGCCCCCAGTACCTGCTCTCCAGCACCCCCGTTACCCGCTCCCCCATGCCCCCAGTACCTGCTTCCCAGCGCCCCCGTTACCCGCTCCCCCATGCCCCCAGTACCTGCTTCCCAGCACCCCCGTTACTCGCTCCCCCATGCCCCCAGTACCTGCTTCCCAGCGCCCCCGTTACCCGCTCCCCCGCTCCCAGTACCCATTCTCCCAAGCTTCCGATACCTACTCCACCAAGTCTCCAGCCCGCTCCCCCACACCTCGTTACCTGTTCCCCTACACCCCTGGTACCTGTTCACCTACTCCCCAGTGTCACCCAGGGTAGTGTATGAGGTGCTGAGAGTCAGGAACTGTCAGTCATTATGAGCCCCAGGCCCCTAACATTTGTGTGTGTGCATGTGTACGTGTGTGGTTGTGCGTCGGTGTGCGAGTGTGTTTGTTACTATAATAACCTGAAGACTACAACTATAACAACCTGAAGACTACAACTATAACAACCTGAAGACTATAACTATAATAACTTGAAGACTATAACTATAATAACCTGAAGACTATAACTATAATAACTTGAAGACTATAACTATAATAACCTGAAGACTATAACTATAATAACCTGAAGACTATAACTATAATAACCTGAAGACTATAACTATAATAACCTGAAGACTACAACTATAATAACCTGTAGACTATAACTACAACGATAATAACCTGAAGCCTACAACTATAATTACCTGAAGACTATAACTATAACTATAATAACCTGAAGACTATAACTATAATAACCTGTAGACTATAACTATAATAACACTAAGACTATAACTATAACTATAATAACCTGAAGACTTACATAATGCTTAGGCTTTAGCTCAGAGGGCATAGTGGTCTGAGGTGACTCTAACAGTAGGTACAGTAGACAATGAAAGAAACCATGACAGGTATCAACTGTGTACTGCCATCTGCTATGAAATCAGCATGCAATCAACTAACAGTGTTTGCCTTTTCAGAAACGCATACAGTAAATACAAGTTTCATAATCATATGCATTTAATGTGACTGTAACAATAATAATAGTTTTTGCGGATTACTTCGACTGGACGTCGTTTATCTGCATCTCCTGTTGAGAACAAGTCATCTGATTAGAGGGTATATATCCCCAATTTTCTCTTAGCACACAAACCCAGATCATTACACTGTTGGGCCAACTCAGTTCATTACACTGTTGGGCCAACTCAGATCATAACACTGCTGGGCCAACTCAGTTCATTACACTGCTGGGCCAACTCAGTTCATTACACTGATGGGCCAACTCAGATCATTACACTGCTGGGCCAACTCAGATCATTACACTGATGGGCCAACTCAGTTCATTACACTGCTGGGCCAACTCAGATTGGTATCCCTCCAATAGGGATCTGGGAGGGGAAGTTATGAAGGGATGTGATCTGAAAAGGCTATTCTCAGACATTTGAATGGGAAATCTGGTATTCGAACAACAACAAAGCGGTCACCCCACCACTTTTCTTCTCAAAGAGAAAGAGAGAGAGAGAGAGAGGGGGGGGGGAAGAGAGAGAGAGAGAGAGGGGGGGGGAAAGAGAGAGAGAGAGAGAGAGGGGGGGGGGAAGAGAGAGAGAGAGAGAGAAAGTTAATGAGTTAATGAGAAGTGCTTTATCTGGCTTGATTAAATCAGGTAACCTCATAGCGGTGATATTTTAGAGGCAAAAAATAGGGAGAGAGGGAGAGAGTGAGGGAGAGAGTGAGGGAGAGAGAGATAGAGTGGGAGAGGCCTTGGCACTAGAACAGAGCCAGAGTAACACCTCTTCCCTTCCAAATCAAAGCAGATCCTCTTTCTTTTATTCCAATTCAATTCAATACATGCTTAATTGGTATGAATGGGTGGTTGCCACAGTTGCCAGAGCAATGTATATTTATTCCTCTCCCACCTCAGTGATTAGAGTGACCTGTTACCTGAGGGTACTGTACCACCGGCATCCAAATGGACCCAGTTGTCACGCCTTGATCTGTTTCACCTGTCCTTGTGATTTTCTCTACCACCTCCAGGTGTCACTTGTTTTCCCCGGTGTATTTATCCCTGTGTTTCCAGTCTCTCTGTGCCAGTTCGTCTTGTATGTTTCCAAGTCAACCAGCGGTTTTCCCGTTCTCCTGCTTTTTGCATTCTCCTTTTTCTAGTCCTCCCAGTTTGACCCTTGCCTGTTTCTGGACTTTGAACCCACCTGCCGGACCATTCTGCCTGCCTTGACCACGAGCCTGTCTGTCACTCTGTACCTGCCTGCCTTGACCACGAGCCTGTCTGTCACTCTGTACCTTCCTGCCTTGACCACGAGCCTGTCTGTCACTCTGTACCTGCCTGCCTGCCTTGACCACGAGCCTGTCTGCCACTCTGTACCTGCTGGACTCTGATCTGGTGTTGATGTTTTGCTTGTCCACGACCATTCTCGACCAATTTTACAGACATTTTATATGCAACTTTGGTGCTGTGGTAGCGTCACGAACGGCCCTAACCCGTCAATCCCAGACCCGTTTTTTGCTGGACCTCGGCCCGAGACTGACAGGGAATTTGAGGAGCTCAAGGAATGTTTCACCTCTGGACCCATCCTCTTTCATCCTGACCCTGCTCGTGCCTTCGTGGTAGAGGTGGATGCTTCGGATACTGGAACAGGGGTGGTCCTTTCACAGTGGAACGAGGGGGACAAGAAACTGCACCCATGTGCCTTTTTCTTCAAGTGATTCTTTCCAGTGAAAAGCAACTATGATGTAGGCATCCGGTAGCTCTTGGCAGTTAAGTGGGCCCTTGAGGAGTGGAGACAGTGTTTGGAGGGGGCACCTCATCCCTTTGTGATCTGGACGAACCAGAAGAACCTGGTCTACATCCAAAAATTTCAGAGGTTGAATGCTGGGCAGGCTAAGCTGTCTCTGTTTTTTAACAGATTCAACTGCGCACTAGCCTATCGCTCGGGATCCAAAACCAAAAAGCAGACACCCTGTCCCGACAACTCGATGTCTCTAACGAGGAGAAGGACCCAGAGCCTATCATCCCCAGCTCCCGCATTGTAGTTCTCGTGGAATGGAGTATTGAGACCACAGTCTGACAAGCCCAGACCCGAGAATGTGACCCCAGCAAGCGTCCCACTAACAGACTTCATGTTCCACGCTCAGCCCATTTCCGAGTACTACAATGTGGACACTCCTATAAATGAATTGGGCATCCAGGGGTTAATCGAACACGGGTGTTCCTGAGGCGGAAATTCTGGTGTCCCAACATGATGGAGGATGTGAGATCCTTCCTTAAGCCCTGCTCTACCTGAGCCCAAACAATTCCTCACGACAGCGACCTTCCCAAACCGGCCCTGGTCCCACCTGTCCCTAGACTTCATCAAGGGGTTAACTCCATCCCAAGGGCTTACCACTATCCTGGTGGTCATCAATCACTTCTCTAAGGTAGCCCATTTCATCGGCGTAACAAAGTTGCCCTCAGCCATGGAGACAGCCGACATCATGATTTACCATGTCTTTCGACTACACAGACTCCCCCAGGACATTGTCTCGGACCGTGGTCCCCAGTTCGTCATGCACTATTGGAAAACCGTCTGCTCCCTTTTGGGTGCATCGGTGCATCTCTCCTCTGGGCTCCACCCACAGTGGAATGGTCAGTGAGCGGGTCAACCAAAAGCTACAGAAGTTAATTTGCTGTTTTGTCACTGCTAAGGCCACCAACTGGAGCAAGTTCCTCATCTAGGCAGAATAGGCTCACAACACACTGCCGAACTTCCCCAGAGGGAAGCAAAGATCGCCCTAGAGACTATAACGGGGGACAGAGATCAACCTAGAGACTATAATGGGGACAGAGATTGCCCTGCAGACAATAACGGGGGACAGAGATCGATCTAGAGAGTATAATGGGGACAGAGATAGACCTAGAGACTATAATGGGGGACAGAGATCAACCTAGAGACCTTAATGGGGGACAGAGATCAACCTAGAGACCTTAATAGGGGACAGAGATCGCCCTACAGACTATAATGGGGGACAGAGATCGCCCTGCAGACTATAAGGGGGTGCAGAGATCGCCCTACAGACTATAATGGGCGGCAGAGATCGCCCTGCAGAAAATAATGGGGACAGAGATCGCCCTGAAGACTATAATGGGGGACAGAGATCGCCCTGAAGACTATAACGGGGACAGAGATCGCCCTGAAGACTATAATGGGGACAGAGATCGCCCTGCAGACTATAATGGGGGACAGAGATCGCCCTGAAGACTATAATGGGGGACGGAGATCGCCCTGAATACTATAATGGGGGACAGAGATCGCCCTGAAGACTATAATGGGGGACAGAGATCGCCCTGAAGACTATAATGGGGGACGGAGATCGCCCTGAATACTATAATGGGGGACAGAGATCGCCCTGAAGACTATAATGGGGGACAGAGATCGCCCTGCAGACTATAATGGGGGACAGAGATCGCCCTGAAGACTATAATGGGGGACGGAGATCGCCCTGAATACTATAATGGGGGACAGAGATCGCCCTGAAGACTATAATGGGGGACGGAGATCGCCCTGAATACTATAATGGGGGACAGAGATCGCCCTGAAGACTATAATGGGAACAGAGATCGCCCTACAGACTATAGTGGGGGACAGAGATCGCCCTACAGACTATAATGGGGGGCAGAGATCGCCCTGAAGACTATAATGGGGACAGAGATCACCCTACAGACTATAATACAGACTGTAATGGGGGGCAGAGATCGCCCTGCAGACTATAATGGGGGACAGAGATCGCCCTGTAGACTATAAGGGGGGACAGAGATCGCCCTGAAGACTATAATGGGGACAGAGATCGCCCTACAGACTATAATACAGACTATAATGGGGACAGAGATCGCCCTGAATACTATAATGGGGACAGAGATCGCCCTGCAGACTATAATACGGACTATAATGGGGACAGAGATTGCCCTGAAGACTATAATGGGGACAGAGATCGCCCTGCAGACTATAATGGGGACAGAGATCGCCCTACAGACTATAATGGGGACAGAGATCGCCCTGCAGACTATAATGGGGGACAGAGATCGCCCTGAAGACTATAATGGGGACAGAGATCGCCCTGCAGACTATAATGGGGACAGAGATCGCCCTGCAGACTATAATGGGGGACAGAGATCACCCTACAGACTATAATGGGGACAGAGATAGACCTAGAGACTATGATGGGGACAGAGATCGCCCTGAAGACCCTAATTGGGGCAGAGATCACCCTACAGACTATAATACGGACTATAATGGGGACAGAGATAGACCTAGAGACTATAATGTCATTCAGATTTTTTAAAGTAGATAATTATGATTTCCTTTTAGAAAGGTGTGTTTTGCAGAAGCTTGTTTGTTTGCCGTGTGTGTTTGTCTCCTGAGTGAGTTATCGAGTCATAGTGTTTGCTGTTTTTTCAACTTTTACTGTGTACCTGCCATTGAACCTTTTCCCAGTAAAGTATTTACGGACTATTCTAAACCACTGGTTCCTTGTCTGGTTCTCTTCTCTGCTACTGGGTCCTACCTCACCACGTCACACTGACTTCCTCACCTGCTGTTGACCCTGGAGATGGAACAAACATACAAACATCCCTCCATCCAATCCTTCCACCTCTTTCTCACGCTTTTTTCTACTGTCTTATGTGTCTACCTTTGTGTGTCTGTCCATGTGTTTGTGTCTGTGTCTGACCCTATGTTGTGTCTGACCCTATGTTGTGTCTGACCCTGTGTCTGTGTCTGGGTCTGTGTCTGACCCTATGTTATGTCTGACCCTGTGTCTTTGTCTGACCCTACGTTTGTGTCTGACCCTGTGTCTGTAAGTCAGCATGATGTATCTAGACCAGTGTAACTCACCCTGATTCATCATGCCCAGTGTAACTCACCCTGATTTTTCAAGCCCACTGTAACTCACCTTGATTTACAGTATCTAGCGCAGTGTAACTCATCCTGATTTTTCAAGCCCAGTGTAACTCACCTTGATTTACAGTATCTAGCGCAGTGTAACTCACCCTGATTTTTCTAGGCCAGCGTAACTCACCCTGATTTACAGTATCTAGCCGAGTGTAACTCACCATGATTTTTCTAGGCCAGCGTAACTCACCCTGATTTACAGTATCTAGCCGAGTGTAACTCAACCTGAAGTTTTATCAAGTCCAGTGTAACTCGCCCTGATGTATTATCTAGCCCATTGTAACTCACCCTGATTTACAGTGTCTAGCCCAGCTAACTCACCCTGATATATCTAGCCCAGTGTAATTCAACCTGATGTTTTATCAAGTCCAGCGTAACTCGCCCTGATGTATTATCTAGCCCATTGTAACTCACCTTGATTTACAATATCTAGCCAAGTGTAAATCTCCCTGATTTACAGTATCTAGCACTGTGTAATTCACCCTGATGTATTATCTAGCCCAGTGTAACTCACCCTGACTTACAGTTCTAGCCCACTGTAGCTCACCATGATGTATTGTCTTGCACAGTCTAACTAACTCAACCTGATTTACATTATCTAGCACAGTGTAATACACCCTGATTCATCCATCCCAGTGTAGCTCCCCCTGATGTATTATCTAGCCCTGTGTAAATCACCCTGATTTACAGAATCTAGTCAAGTGTAAATCACCTTGATTTATATAGGCCAGTGTAAATCACCCTGATGTACAGTATCTAGCCCTGTGTAAATCACCCTGATGTACAGTATCTAGCCCTGTGTAAATTACCCTGATTTACAGTATCTAGCCAAGTGTAAATCACCCTGATTTACATTATCTAGCCCTGTGTAAATTACCCTGATTTACATTATCTAGCCAAGTGTAAATCTCCCTGATGTACAGTATCTAGCCCTGTGTAGCCCTGTGTAAATCACCCTGATGTACAGTATCTAGCCCTGTGTAAATCACCCTGATGTATCTAGCCCAGTGTAACACGCGGATGTATTGTCTAAAACAGTTTAACTCACCCTGATTTATCTAGCCTAGTTTATTTCACCCTGATTTATGTAGCCGAATGTAACTCACCCTGATGTATTATCTATCCCAGTGTAAATCACCCTGATTTACAATGTCACCCCCAGTGTAACTCACCCTGATTTATCTAGCCCAGTGCAGCTCACCCTGATTTATTATCTAGCCCAGTGTAACTCACTCTGACCCTTTTTTAAAACGTTAATTCCCGCGCAGAAGAGAGAAGAGATACATAGAGAGAGAATGAGAGAGAGAGAGAGATACATAGAGAGAGAGATACATAGAGAGAGAGAGAGAGAGAGATACATAGAGAGATACATAGAGAGAGAGATACATAGAGAGAGAGATACATAGAGAGAGAGAGAGAGAGAGATACATAGAGAGAGAGATACATAGAGAGATACATAGAGAGAGAGATACATAGAGAGAGAGATACATAGAGAGAGAGAGAGAGAGAGAGATACATAGAGAGAGAGATACATAGAGAGAGAGAGAGAGAGAGAGAGAGAGAGAGAGAGAGAGAGAGAGAGAGAGAGAGAGAGAGAGAGAGAGAGAGAGAGAGAGAGTGAGGGCCTACAGCAGCACCTAGATCTTCTGCACAGATTCTGTCAGACCTGGGCCCTGACAGTAAATCTCAGTAAGACCAAAATAATGGTGTTCCAAAAAAGGTCCAGTCACCAGGACCACTAATACAAATTCCATCTAGACACTGTTGCCCTAGAGCACACAAAAAACTATACATACCTTGGCCTAAACATCAGCGCCACAGGTAACTTCCACAAAGTTTTGAACGATCTGAGAGACAAGGCAAGAAGGGCATTCTATGCCATCAAAAGGAACATACATTTCAACATACCAATTAGGATTTGGCTAAAAATACTTGAATCAGTCATAGAGCCCATTGCCCTTTATGGTTGTGAGGTCTGGGGTCCGCTCACCAACCAAGACTTCACAAAATGGGACAAACACCAAATTGAGACTCTGCACGCAGAATTCTGCAAAAATATCCTCCGTGTACAACGTAGGACACCAAATAATGCATGCAGAGCAGAATTAGGTCGATACCCACTAATTATCAAAATCCAGAAAAGAGACGTTAAATTCTATAACCACCTAAAAGGAAGCGATTCCCAAACCTTCCATAACAAAGCCATCACCTACAGAGAGATGAACCTGGAGAAGAGTCCCCTAAGCAAGCTGGTCCTGGGGCTCTGTTCACAAACACAAACACACCCTACAGAGCCCCAGGACAGCAGCACAATTAGACCCAACCAAATCATGAGAAAACAAAAAGATAATTACTTGACACATTGGAAAGAATTAACAAAAAAACAGAGCAAACTATAATGCTATTTGGCCCTACACAGAGAGTACACAGCGGCAGAATACCTGACCACTGTGACTGACCCAAAATTAAGGAAAGCTTTGACTATGTACAGACTCAGTGAGCATAGCCTTGCTATTGAGAAAGGCCGCCGTAGGCAGACATGGCTCTCAAGAGAAGACAGGCTATGTGCTCACTGCCCACAAAATGAGGTGGAAACTGAGCTGCACTTCCTAACCTCCTGCCCAATGTATGACCATATTAGAGAGACATATTTCCCTCAGATTACACAGATCCACAAAGAATTTGAAAACCAATCCAATTTTGAAAAACTCCCATATCTACTGGGTGAAATTCCACAGTGTGCCATCACAGCAGCAAGATTTGTGACCTGTAGCTTCGAGAAAAGGGCAACCAGTGAAGAACAAACACCATTGTAAATACAACCCATATTTATGCTTATTTATTTTATCTTGTGTCCTTTAACCATTTGTACATTGTTAAAACACTGTATATATATAATATGACATTTGTAATGTCTTTATTATTTTGATACTTCTGTATGTCTAATGTTTACTGTTAATTTATATTTTTATTGTTTTTCACTTTATATATTCACTTTATATATTATCTACCTCACTTGCTTTGGCAATGTTAACACATGTTTCCCATGCCAATAAAGCCCTTGAATTTAATTTAATTGAATTGAATTGAATTGAATTGAATTGAGAGAGATACATAGAGAGAGAGAGAGAGAGATACATAGAGAGATACATAGAGAGAGAGATACATAGTGAGAGATACATAGAGAGAGGGGGAGAGAGATACATAGAGAGAGAGAGAGATACATAGAGAGAGAGGGAGAGAGATACATAGAGAGATACATAGAGAGAGATACATAGAGAGAGAGATACACAGAGAGAGAGATACATAGAGAGAGCGATACATAGAGAGAGAGAGAGAGATACATAGAGAGAGAGAGATACATAGAATGAGAGATACATAGAGAGAGAGATACATAGAGAGAGAGGGAGAGGGAGATACATAGAGAGGGAGAGAGATACATAGAGAGAGAGATACATAGAGAGAGAGATACATAGAGAGAGAGAGAGAGATACATAGAGAGAGCTACATAGAGAGAGAGATACATAGAGAGAGAGATACATAGAGAGAGAGAGATACATACAGAGAGAGATACATAGAGATGCATAGAGAGAGAGAGATACATAGAGATACATAGAGAGAGAGATACATAGAGAGATACATAGAGAGAGAGATACATAGAGAGAGAGAGATACATAGAGAGAGAGAGATACATAGAGATACATAGAGAGAGAGAGATACATAGAGAGAGAGAGATACATAGAGGAGAGAGATACGTGGAGAGAGAGAGAGAGAGATACATAGAGAGAGAGAGATACATAGAGATACATAGAGAGAGAGATACATAGAGAGAGAGAGAGAGAGAGAGAGAGAGAGATACATAGAGAGAGAGAGAGATACATAGAGATACATAGAGAGAGAGAGATACATAGAGAGAGAGAGACATAGAGAGATACATAGAGAGAGAGAGATACATAGAGATACATAGAGAGAGAGAGACACATATAGAGAGAGAGATACATAGAGATACATAGAGAGAGAGATACATAGAAAGAGAGATACATAGAGATACATAGAGAGAGAGCGATACATAGAGAGAGAGATACATAGAGAGAGAGAGATACATAGAGAGAGAGATACATAGAGAGAGAGATACATAGAGATACATAGAGAGAGATACATAGAGAGAGCGAGATACATAGAGAGAGAAATACATAGAGAGAGAGAGATACATAGAGAGAGAGATACATAGAGAGAGAGAGATACATAGAGAGAGAGAGATACATAGAGAGAGAGAGAGAGATGTAGAGAGAGAGATACATAGAGAGAGATACATAGAGAGAGATACATAGAGAGAGAGATACATAGAGAGAGAGATACATAGAGAGAGAGATACATAGAGAGAGAGATACATAGAGAGAGCGATACATAGAGAGAGAGAGAGAAAGAAAGATGAGACTAAAGCGATGAAGACCTTTTCTCATTCCTGTCTCTAGCCTGTTGTCAAGGAGCGTTCGACGAGTAATTTACAACATTTCTGTGTGTATGTACGTGTGTGTGAAAAGCCTGCCTGTTGAACAGGGATGCTAGGTTGAAAAGCCTGCCTGTTGAACAGGGATGCCAGGTTGAAAAGCCTTTTGAACCCAAAGCCTTTCAGCCAGGCTCCAGAAGAGCCACCTATAACAGCCTATTGTTCTGTACCCCCAGGACCCAAGGGAAGATAGAAACCCAACTAGAGTCTTTGTGCCACACTGAAAGGAAAGATTGGCTAATTTGCTCTCATGTGCAATTTAATTGGTTGCCACTGCACTGTAAATGCATTTAGTATAGTATAATGGTGTGTTTGTGTGTGTCTATAAACTGTATCCCAGGAGAATTCTGCCATTCCTTTCACACCCATCATCAGATAATTCCCAAATGCATGGTGATTTCTGGTCAGGGTGATTTCTGGTCTGTGGCATTGTTCCCAGCTGTTTCCAGTAGTATCAGTCAAGCTCACAGAGGAAAAACATTTCCTAAGCTGTGAACTTGGCCACCTCGGCACCTGTGAGCGTTTGCGATAAACGCTTTTGATAAGACATACGTTTGGAACGGGGACATACTAAATATTTATCTATCGTCCTTGAGAGAGGGCAGGGGAAACGAGCCTACTTAAACGTTATGTAGAAATTGAGGTAGAAGTTAAAAAAAAGAGGGAGACAGAGAAAGAGAGGAAAGAAAGAGAGAGAGTGAGAGTAGGAGAGGGAGAGAGAGAGACAGAGATACAGAGATACAGAGAGAGAGAAAGAGAAGGGGAAAGAATGCTTGTCCTTCAACGACAGAGAAATAAAATGTGTTTCACATTGAAGAACACAAGAACCAAATGTGCAACCGAATTCACAGTGTTTGTTTTCTCTCCTTCATTTATCTCTTTTTTTGTCATAAATGGCTTTTCTCGACCTACTCAAATACACAGACTTGACTTTTCCAAATATCCCATGTCCAGTAGAGAAGTTTGTAGATAATCTGCCTAAACACACTCCGACTTCAGACAACCTTCCAATTCCTTCATCCACACATCTCATCCATTAGCTTTGGAGAAATGGATGTAGTTACTGGTCCTGTTGAAATCCTTCCTTCTTTCTTCTTCCTTCCTTCTTTATTTGTTTATTTGTTTATTTTTTTCTTTCTTTCTTTCTTTCTTTCCTTCCTTCCTTCCTTCCTTCCTTCCTTCCTTCCTTCCTTCCTTCCTTCCTTCCTTCCTTCCTTCCTTCCTTCCTTCCTTCCTTCCTTCCTTCCTTCCTTCCTTCCTTCCTACCTATCTTTCCTCCTTCCTCTCTTCCTTGAGGGATGTAATCCCAACTTCAAGGAGATAGAAAGGAAGGATATATTTTAGGTAACACCTCTAATGCACATGAGGATGTGCATCCTTTTGTTCCAACTCAAGCCCTTGATTGGTTTAATCAAGATGTGCAAGACAGTGCTGGGGTAGAACAAATGCCTGCCCAACCCAAGACTAGGTTTGAGGAACAAGATCCAGACATCCTATAACTTACAGTTACTACCCATAGGAATGGAGGAAGGAGAACAGAAGGCCTGAGGGTATTCTGTCTAGACGTTCCAGTCAGAACTGGTCACCCATATCTACACTGGATATCGTAGGGTTCCAATACTATAGTAATTCGTTCAACAGTCCATTTGTACTCTCCCTGATTTCCAGTGTTTTTGTGTGTGTGTGTGTGTGTAAATTTGTGAAAATGTATACAGTATGTACAGTGCCATGGGGAAAGTATTCAGAACCCTTGACCTTTTACACATTTTGCTACGTTACAGCCTTGTTCTAAAACGGAAAAAATAAAACAATTTCCTCAGTAATCGACACACAATACCCCACAAAGCAAAAAAATGTTTTTTAGAAATGTTTGCTCATATATTTTATTTTTTAAAACTGGAATATCTTAGTATCCAGACCCTTTGCTATGAGACTCGAAATTGAGCTCAGGTGCGTCTTTTTTCCATTGATCATCCTTGATATGTAACTACAACTTGATTGGAGTCAACCTGTGGTAAATTCAATTGTTTGAACATGATTTGGAAAGGCACACACCCATCTATATAAGGTCCCACAGTTGACAGTGCCTGTCAGAGCAAAAACCAAGCCCTGACGAATTGTCCGTAGCGCTCCAAGACAGGATTGTGTCAAGGCACAGATCTGGAGAAGGGTACCAACAGAACACAGTGGCCTCCATCATTCTGAAATGAAAGAAGTTCGGAACCACCAAGACTCTTCCTAGAGCTGGTCGCCCAGCCAAACTGAGCAATCAGGGGAGAAGGGCCTTGGTCTGGGAGGTGACCAAGAACCCAATGCTCACTCTGACAGAGCTCTAGAGTTCCTCTGTGGAGATGGAAGAACCTTCCATAAGGACAACCATCTCTGCAGCACTTCACCAATCATGCCTTTGTGGTAGAATGGCCCTACGGAAGCCACTCCTCGGCAAAAGACAAATGACAGTCCGCTTGGAGTTTGCCAAAAGGCACCTAAAGACTCTCAGACCATGAGAAACAATATTCTCTGGTCTGATGAAACCAAAATTGAACTCTTTGTCCTGAAGGCCAAGCATCACGTCTGGAGGAAACCTGTGGGGACGTTTTTCAGCGGGAGGGACTGGGAGACTAGTCAGGATCGTGGCAAAGATGAACGGAGCAAAGTACAGAGAGAGCCTTGATGAAAACCTGCTCCAGAGCACTCAGGACCTTAGACTGGGGCGAAAGTTCACCTTCCAACAGGAAAATGACCCTAAGCACACAGCCAAGACAAGATTGAGCATTTCTGGAGAGACCTGAAAATAGCTGTGTTGCAACGCCCCCCATCCAACCTTAACTAGCTTGAGAGGATCTGCAGAGAAGAACGGGAGAAACAGGTGTGCCGAGCTTGTGGCATCAAACCCCACAAAGTACTGAGTAAAAGGTCTGAATAGTTGTGATATTTCCATTTAACATTTTTAATAAATTAGCAAAAAATGTTGTCATTATAGTGTATCGTGTGTAGATTGATGAAGGGAAAAAACGATTTAATCAATTTTAGAATAAAATTGTAACATAACAAAATGTAGAAAAAGTTAAGGGGTCTAAATACTTTCCGAAGGCACTGTATGTCTTTATTTTGCTGCGAACTCAAACGCTCCGGGACCCCAAGACCAATCCCTGGCAGTTTGGAGCATCAGAAGCAGTGAGCGTGGCCAGCCAGTCATTCGTGGTATGTGCTGTGGATATAAGATAGGCCAGATTGGGAAGGCAGTGAGCCAGAGGAATGGTAATTACTGGTGGAAATCAAACACCATCAATTGTAGGGTTTCAACATTTCTGACTGTCCCCCTCCTTTTGGCCCTTCTCTCCCCTCTGCACCTCCGCTTACTCACTCAATCACTCACTCACTCACTCCACCCTTCCTAAACTATCAGACTCTCTCTTCCTTCTCCACCCCTCCTTTTACTCTTCTCTATCCTCCACCACTCACCAAATCTCTCCAACTTTCTCCGGTTTTGCCCCGTGTTTCTACGTTTTCACCCTTCTTAAAATCCATTAACACTACGCTCCTCTCTACCCTTCTGTCCGCTCCCTTTCAAACTCCCTCAACCCTACTCCTTCTCCACCCACCCTCAACCCACCCCTACTAATTCTCCACCCACCCTCAACCCACCCCTTCACCATTCTACACTCACCCTCAACCCACCCCTTCACCATTCTACACCCACCCTCAACCCACCCCTTCACCATTCTACACCCACCCTCAACCCACCCCTTCACCATTCTCCACCCACCCTCAACCCACCCCTTCACCATTCTCCACCCACCCCCAACCCACCCCTTCACAATTCTCCAGCAACCTTTTCTAACCATCATTTTGCCCTCCTTCAGCTTGCCCAAATCCCTACTTTCCAAACTCTCCGCTCTTTCCTCCCTTCTCTCCCTCTCTAATACCCTACTCTTCCTTCTTCATCCTTCTCCATCAGCCATTTGTCCATTCATCTCACCCCTTCTCATTCCAGTTGGGAGTGTAAAAGTTCTGGAAGAACAACCTAAACTCTAAGCCATACATACCGATGTCGGATCTTCATTTGATCACGGTGTTGTTGCTGGAAATGTCCTGTAAAGCCTGAAGTTAAAACGTGTAGTGTATTCAAATCAAATTCAAGGTTTAAAAAAAGATTCTAAAAATGTTTCATTTCCACTTACAAAATGTAAGGCAAAAAACAAAAAAAGGATCAACCCCTTCAAAAATATCCATTAATTATAATCCAGACAATGATTCACAAAGAGATGTTTTAATATCAGACGTTGTGCCTTCTACAGTCTGACAGGGTCCCTGACACTAACCAGTCACTGTGCAATCAAAGGGACTTACTGACAAAGTAGTACCCTGTAGTAGTAGTACCCTGTATACAGTAGTAGTACCCTGTATACAGTAGTAGTAGTACCCTGTAGTAGTAGTACCCTGTATACAGTAGTAGTAGTACCCTGTAGTAGTAGTACCCTGAAGTAGTAGTACCCTGTATACAGTAGTAGTAGTACCCTGTAGTAGTAGTACCCTGTAGTAGTACCCTGTATACAGTAGTAGTAGTACCCTGTAGTAGTAGTACCCTGAAGTAGTTGTACCCTGTAGTAGTAGTACCCTGTAGTAGTAGTACCCTGTATACAGTAGTAGTAGTACCCTGTAGTAGTAGTACCCTGAAGTAGTAGTACCCTGTAGTAGTAGTACCCTGTAGTAGTAGTACCCTGTATACAGTAGTAGTAGTACCCTGTAGTAGTAGTACCCTGTAGTAGTACCCTGTATACAGTAGTAGTAGTACCCTGTAGTAGTAGTACCCTGTAGTAGTAGTACCCTGTATACAGTAGTAGTAGTACCCTGTAGTAGTAGTACCCTGTAGTAGTACCCTGTATACAGTAGTAGTAGTAGTACCCTGTAGTAGTAGTACCCTGTATACAGTAGTAGTACCCTGTATAAAGTAGTAGTAGTACCCTGTAGTAGTAGTACCCTGTATACAGTAGTAGTACCCTGTATACAGTAGTAGTAGTACCCTGTAGTAGTAGTACCCTGTATACAGTAGTAGTAGTACCCTGTAGTAGTAGTACCCTGTATACAGTAGTAGTAGTACCCTGTAGTAGTAGTACCCTGAAGTAGTAGTACCCTGTATACAGTAGTAGTAGTACCCTGTAGTAGTAGTACCTTGTAGTAGTACCCTGTATACAGTAGTAGTAGTACCCTGTAGTAGTAGTACCCTGTAGTAGTAGTACCCTGTATACTGTAGTAGTAGTACCCTGTAGTAGTAGTACCCTGAAGTAGTACCCTGTATACAGTAGTAGTAGTACCCTGTAGTAGTAGTACCCTGTAGTAGTAGTACCCTGTATACTGTAGTAGTAGTACCCTGTAGTAGTAGTACCCTGTAGTAGTACCCTGTATACAGTAGTAGTAGTACCCTGTATACAGTAGTAGTAGTACCTGTATACAGTAGAAGTAGTACCTGTATACAGTAGTAGGCGTACCCTGTATACAGTAATAGTACCCTTTATACAGTAGAAGTAGTACCTGTATACAGTAGTAGCAGTAGTACCCTGTTCAGTGGTAGTAGTACCCTGTATACAGTAATAGTAGCACCCTGTATACAGTAGTAGTAGTACCCTGTGTACAGTAGTAGTAGTAGTACCCTGTATACAGTAGAAGTAGTACCTGTATACAGTAGTAGTAGTACCCTTTATACAGTAGAAGTAATACCTGTATACAGTAGTAGTAGTACCCTGTACAGTGGTAGTAGTACCCTGTATACAGTAGTAGTAGTACCCTGTATACAGTAGATGTATTACCTGTATACACTAGTAGTAGTACCCTGTTCAGTGGTAGTAGTACCCTGTATACAGTAATAGTAGCATCCTGTATACCGTAGTAGTAGTACCCTTTATACAGTAGAAGTAGCACCCTGTATACAGTAGTAGTAGTACCCTGTATACAGTAATAGTAGCATCCTGTATACAGTAGTAGTAGTACCCTTTATACAGTAGAAGTAGCACCCTGTCTACAGTAGTAGTAGTACCCTGTATACAGTAGATGTATTACCTGTATACACTAGTAGTAGTACCCTGTTCAGTGGTAGTAGTACCCTGTATACAGTAATAGTAACATCCTGTATACAGTAGTAGTAGTACCCTTTATACAGTAGAAGTAGCACCCTGTATACAGTAGTAGTAGTAGTAGTAGGCCAAGCTATCCCTCTCAGCACTGAGACTATTGCTTTCCGTTTGAGTTATATTAGGTTTTATTTTCATCATTTTCATAGTACCCTGTATACAGTATTAGTAGTAGTAGTACCCTGTATACAGTAGTAGTAGTAGTACCCTGTATACAGTATTAGTAGTAGTAGTACCCTGTATACAGTAGTAGTAGTAGTAGTACCCTGTATACAGTAGTAGTAGTAGTACCCTGTACAGTAGTAGTAGTAGAACCCTGTATACAGTATTAGTAGTAGTACCCTGTATACAGTAGTAGTAGTAGTACCCTGTATACAGTAGTAGTAGTAGTAGTACCCTGTATACAGTAGTAGTAGTAGTACCCTGTACAGTAGTAGTAGTAGTACCCTGTACAGTAGTAGTAGTAGTACCCTGTATACAGTATTAGTAGTAGTACCCTGTATACAGTAGTAGTAGTAGTACCCTGTACAGTAGTAGTAGTAGTACCCTGTATACAGTAGTAGTAGTAGTACCCTGTACAGTAGTAGTAGTAGTACCCTGTATACAGTATTAGTAGTAGTACCCTGTATACAGTAGTAGTAGTAGTACCCTGTACAGTAGTAGTAGTAGTACCCTGTATACAGTAGTAGTAGTAGTACCCTGTGCAGTAGTAGTAGTACCCTGTATACAGTAGTAGTAGTAGTACCCTGTACAGTAGTAGTAGTACCCTGTATACAGTAGTAGTAGTAGTACCCTGTATACAGTATTAGTAGTAGTACCCTGTATACAGTAGTAGTAGTAGTACCCTGTACAGTAGTAGTAGTACCCTGTATACAGTAGTAGTAGTAGTACCCTGTACAGTAGTAGT
>NC_143051.1:11902500-11927500 GCF_057628025.1 Oncorhynchus mykiss | reverse complement strand
TTATTCATCCCTTTTTTTCTCCTCTCATTCTGTTGTTTCTTGTGTTTTTCCATTCCCGTGTTTCAACAGGTCCTCTGTGCGGTGTTTGTGTTTTCCTGTGTAGCCAACGCATGGGGCCAGTGACCGAAAGGTTTCTGGTTTGAATCCTCAAGCAGACAAGGTGAAAAATCAGTTCGATGTGCTCTTGAGCAAGACACTTAACCCTTATTGCTCCTGTAAATGACTCTGGATTACTGTCAATTTAAAAACCTGATTTGTTCAGCAACCCGATGGTGGTCTAGTGTCTGGTAGGGTCCTGTCTGTCTAGTACGTGGTCCTAGGTGGTCCGGTAGGGTCCTGTCTGTCTAGTACGTGGTACTAGGTGGTCCGGTAGGGTCCTGTCTGTGTAGAATGTGGTCCTAGTAGATTGATAGGTGGTCCTGTAGGGTCCTGTCTAGTATGTGGTCCTAGTGGATCGATAGGTGGTCCTGTAGGGTCCTGTCTGTGTAGTATGTGGTCCTAGTGGATTGATAGGTGGTCCTGTAGGGTCCTGTCTAGTACATGGTCCTAGTGGATTGATAGGTGGTCCTGTAGGGTCCTGTCTGTGTAGTATGTGGTCCTAGTGGATTGATAGGTGGTCTGGTAGGGTTAGTATAGTACATGGTCCTAGTGGATTGATAGGTGGTCCTGTAGGGTCTGTCTAGTACATGGTCCTAGTGGATTGATAGGTGGTCCTGTAGGGTCCTGTCTGTGTAGTATGTGGTCCTAGTGGATTGATAGGTGGTCTGGTAGGGTTAGTATAGTACATGGTCCTAGTGGATTGATAGGTGGTCCTGTAGGGTCTGTCTAGTATATGGTCCTAGTGGATTGATAGGTGGTCCTGTAGGGTCCTGTCTGTGTAGTATGTGGTCCTAGTGGATTGATAGGTGGTCTGGTAGGGTTAGTATAGTACATGGTCCTAGTGGATTGATAGGTGGTCTGGTAGGGTTAGTATAGTATATGGTCCTAGTGGATTGATAGGTGGTCTGGTAGGGTCTGTCTGTGTAGTATGTGGTCCTAGTGGATTGATAGGTGGTCTGGTAGGGTTAGTATAGTATATGGTCCTAGTGGATTGATAGGTGGTCGTGTAGGGTTAGTATAGTACATGCTCCTAGTGTATTGATCAGCAGCCTGACAGCAGATTCAGTAAGTGTCTGACCCCTGGTTATTTAGATTTATGCAGCAGTAGCAGGCCGGATAGGAGGTCCAGTCTCTAACCAGGTTTCCATCCAACCTTTTTATGTGAGTAAAGTACATGTTGTATAGAAAATGTTGTAAACAGCTCATTTGTTGGTAAACTTTCCAAAGGTGGGATCTTTTTGTGTCAGTATGGTGGTGGAAAACAGCTATTTGTGTGTGATATGGAGGTGGAAAACAGCTATTTGTGTGTGATATGGAGGTGGAAAACAGCTATTTGTGTGTGATATGGTGGTGGAAAACAGCTATTTGTGTGTGATATGGTGGTGGAAAACAGCTATTTGTGTGTGATATGGAGGTGGAAAACAGCTATTTGTGTGTGATATGGAGGTGGAAAACAGCTATTTGTGTGTGATATGGAGGTGGAAAACAGCTATTTGTGTGTGATATGGAGGTGGAAAACAGCTATTTGTGTGTGATATGGAGGTGGAAAACATATGTGTGTCAAAGGACTCTCAGACCATGAGAAACAAGATTCTCTGGTCTGATGAAACCATGATTGAACTCTTTGGCCTGAAGGTCAAGCATCACGTCTGGAGGAAACTGAGCACCATCCCTATGGTGAAGATTGGTGGTGGCAGCATCATGCTTGGATTTAGCCTTTTGGCAAACTCCAAGCGGGCTGTCATGTGCCTTTTATTGAGGAGTGGCTTCCGTCTGGCCACCTCCATAAAGGCCTGATTAGTGAAGTGCTGCAGAGATGGTTGTCCTTCTGGAAGGTTCTCCCATCTCCACGGAGGAACTCTGAAGCTTTTTCAGAGTGACCATCGGGTTCTTGGTCACCTCGCTGACCAAGGCACTTCTCCCCTGATTGCTTAGTTTGGCTGGGCGACCAGCTCTAGGCAGAGTCTTGGTGGTTCCAAACTTCTTCCATTTAAGAATGGTGGAGGCCACTGTGTTCTTGGGGACTTTCAATGCTGCAGACATGTTTTGGTACCCTTCCCCAGATCTGTGCCTCGACACACTCCTGTCTTGGAGCTCTACGGACAATTCGTTTGACCTCATAGCTTGGTTTTTGCTCTAACAGGCACAGTCACCTGTGGGACCTTATATAGACAGGTGTGTGTCTTACCAAATCATGTCCAATGAATTGAATTTATCACAGGTGGACTCCATTAAAGTTGTAGAAACATCAAGGATGATCAATGGAAACAAAATGCACCTGAGCTCAATTTCAAGTCTCATAGCAAAGGGGCTGAATACTTATGTAAATTAATTATTCCATTTTTTTTTTATGTATACATTTGAAAAAAAATCTAAAAACCTGTTTTCCCTTTGTCATTATAAGGTATAGTGTGTAGATTGATGAGGAAAAAATAATTGTATCAGTTTTAGAACATGGCTGTAACGTAACAAAATGTGGAAAAAGTCAAGGGGTCTGAATACTTTCCGAATGCCCTGTATATTTGACGATGTCCATCCCTTCACAGTTTGCTTTTCCACTGGTGCGCTAAAATGGTGGCTTGAGGAATAACAGCTTAGATGACATTTTGGAATCACTACTAGTTATACGTTGCTACAGATCATGTGAAACATGTGAAACGTGACCAATTTATCCTGGCTCGTAAACACTATGCACAAAGAACTTTCTTCTCTCCCTAGAGGAATAGAGCTCATACTCGCTCCGTTGGGCATGGCCTATACATAGACTTTAAACCAGTCTGTCTGGCTTTTCCTAAAGTTCGCCCTCATAACATTTCCTGATGTTTATAACTCATATAGCACGCATATTCTCAATAAAAAATGGCAAGGAAATTAAGTCATCAGATTTTGCCTGCTGGGTTTACTCAGAATCTCAATGGCCTTGTATCAGTATCATAAGTACTGACCCAAATAAACCATCTTTAAATTACATTGATAAAAGGCGCAACCATGTTTTTTTGGACCATCCATTGACAGAGACATTCATCTGGCTCAGAACCCTATTGTACCTCAGAGTCTGCCAATAGATCCAGTTCACATAGCAGTCTAATGGTGGCAGTGGCACAAACCCTCCTCTGTGTCTGCAGGCCCATCTACTGAACAACTGGGCTAAAGATAAAGAGACGTCTGCATTGTTGGGCTTAGTAGTCTTGCCTGTGTTTGGTTACCTGATAGAATATTAGCTCTGTAGAATCTAGGGGAGTATGCTGGGTTTAAGAAAGGGGAAGGGTGGCTGGGTATGCTGGGTTTAAGAAGGGGGAAGGGTGGCTGGGTATGCTGGGTTTAAGAAGGGGGAAGGGTGGCTGGGTATGCTGGGTTTAAGAAGGGGGAAGGGTTGCTGGGTTTGCTGGGTTTAAGAAGGGGGAAGGGTGGCTGGGTATGCTGGGTTTAAGAAGGGGGAAGGGTGGCTGGGTATGCTGGGTTTAAGAAGGGGGAAGGGTGGCTGGGTATGCTGGGTTTAAGAAGGGGGAAGGGTGGCTGGGTATGCTGGGTTTATGAAGGGGGAAGGGTGGCTGGGTATGCTGGGTTTATGAAGGGGGAAGGGTGGCTGGGTATGCTGGGTTTAAGAAGGGGGAAGGGTGGCTGGGTATGCTGGGTTTATGAAGGGCGGAAGGGTGGCTGGGTATGCTGGGTTTATGAAGGGGGATGGGTGGCTGGGTTTAAGAAGAGTGGTTGGGTATGCTGGGTTTATGAAGGGTGAAGGGTGGCTGTGTCTATAGGGCAAGGACGTATGCAGACAAACACACACACACACACACAGTCACTCTCACACAGTGTAGATACTCTCACACGGTGTAGATACTAGATACACAAACGCATATATATGTGGACCCACACACCATGTTGAAACCTGAACAGCAGACCCGGAGTAGAGTGTTCAGCTGCAGCCCAGATGTGCCGAGCAGGGCGGATGGACAAAACGCACACAGTGAGGTAAACCTGGTAGAGGTTTAGGGAGTAAAGTCTAAAACTACAGCATGACCGACAGAGGAAAGAACGAGAGAAACAAAATAAAGAGAGCAAAGCGGGAAAAAACAACTGGAGGCAAAGGAAGACAGGGTGAGAGGAAGATAGGAACGAAGATAGAAAGACTCAGGGGGATGATAGCCAATGGAACCCATGCAGAAATCCAAACATATGGTTCAAATGATGAATCCTGTGCTATGAACCCCCCCCCCCCCCCCAAAAAAAAGCTTTCTGGAGTGGAGAGAGTGACCAATGACAAGGTGTGGTTGGAGGTGGAGGGGCACTGATCCCAAAGGAGCTTGTAACAACGGTAAGAAAACAAAACACTGGGTAGTTTACTAAACAAAAAAACAAAAAAACATCCTCAATCCACAACCCTAGAGAAAGAGATTTCTCTTCTGCTTCTCTCATGTGAACCACGTTTACACTCCCAAACAAAACCTTGCCTTCTTTCTCCCCACTGGGAATAACTCCTCATCCATTGTGATGCTGAAGGTGTCTGTCTACGTTTGATACTGTTTATTCATTCCCTGAAGGGTTCTGTCATTCGCTAGCAACGTAGCTAGCAACAACAAGATCACTGGAGACAGCAGAAAAATCAGAACAGGAGATTAACATTGTATTAATGTTAATGTAAAATGCCATTTTCAAATTTTTACAGGTATTTGTGATGACTGCACCACAGGGCACACAATGTTATTTCAACGTAGAAAGTTGGTTAATATTTTGTTTGAGACGTTGATCAATGAGATCACAACCTATATTAACCCACTCAAGAAATACATTTTTACAGCAGAACCAAAATGACCTGGATTGAACATGAGATTACATTCAAATGACATGGTGCAAGTGCTCAATGCCATTCTTGATTCTGACAGATTATTACGGCAATTGTGAAGATCTCAGCGGACCTGCGACGACCTATGACCGCTGTCTTGAACTTTATATGATTACATAAAGAAGAGATGTGTAGTTACAGTAACCTCAACATGTGGCCTTGGATGTGTTACTCATTTTAAGGTTGAATCTTACACTAGTTTGTATAGGCCATTTACTGGTTTACAAAGTCATATTGAGTTGTGTTTGGTTGACAATGCAACCAAATATCAACATGTGAAGGATATATATCTTCTGCTGGGATACTTCCATCTGTGCCACTGACTTAGTCTGGCTTTGTCTACAAATTAATCATTTATATGTTGTATCTACTTCTCCATCTCAACTAGCATTGCAACATCCCGGGAAATATCAGTAAATTCCCTGGTTTCCAGAAATCCCGGTTCCCTCCTGATTCTGGGAATCTTGCAACTGGGACATCGGGAAAACCAGGGAATTTATTGAAAGTTCCTGCAATGTTGCAACCCTAATCTTAATCAAAAATCTAAATGAAAGATTAGGACTAAATAAAATTAAACTTGAAATGTTATTTTTAAATAAAGTTTCATTTGATTTAGTCCTGTTCTTTAACTTAGATTTTTTGGTTGAGATGGAGACGTGAATCCAACATATACATCATTATTTTGTCGACAAACAGGTTTTAAAATCAGTGGCTCCGATGGAATTATCCAAGCATAAAGATAAGCATAAGCATAAGATAAATCTCCCTCAAATGTTGATATTTGGTTGCGTTGACAACCAAAAACAATGCAATTCAATCACTAAATATTAGTACATTTGAAATCAACCAGAACTTGAAACCCTAGGCTTATTGTATTGTCTATTATTTAGTTTAATTCTGGGTTGAATTGAAACAATAGATTTAGATGACTTTGCAAATGCTATTGGCATTAAAAGCATCCTTGATGATATATGAAGGATAACGTTTGGTCACATTTCATTTGCTCTGTTAAACCTATGCTTTGGAAGGACTTCAACAATGAATATATATTTCTTTTTTTATCACACCACAATCGTTCTCACGACAGCACATTGGTAAAAGTCAGTGACAAATAACATAGCTATGCAGGGCTGGTTAAAACCTTGGCTGGTGACCAAACGGTAGATGTAGATAGATCGATTCTCCAGTAGGAGGTGCTGCCCAGCCTATAGTTGGTTTCTGATTGTGGATATAACATTGAAGATCTGACATTGTTTTAAAGGAATGAATTCAACATATTTATACAAGGTTTGCTTATGTTGAAATTTGGTTACCGTGGTGGCATAATCCTGTGGTTGAAATTTCACTCTCAAAATAACAGTTTATGTTGATACTTTTTTCAAATCCAGTGTATTTTCCACGTAGATTCCACGTCACAATACGTAGACAAAGTACGTTAAAACAAACATTGGTTCAACCAGTTTGTGCCCAGTGGTTGTGAGTCCCTTTAAGGTTGTAACTAAGGCACAGAGTTCAACTGTCAGAACACGTTGTCAGGAAACCAAAACCCATTTATGAAACGCAATGGCCGGGATTCAATCAAAGGCTTATTGTTGACTTTTATTAAAGGTCATTTACACTTAAGCTGACATCCACATCATTTAACATGAATGACATCTCCACAAACATTTGGGAAATTTACATTAGAAGGCGCCTTGTCGATAGTGCAGTACACAGCGCTACAGCGTGCCCTTGAATAGATCCCAGCCAATGTTGTGCATTTGTGCTGTTTGTCTCTGAGTTCGCCTGGAACCAATAACGCCAGTCAAACACGGCCTGGGGTGTCAAAGTATCATATATCATGTCATCCCTTTACACCAGTTGACCACCTATTCCATTCACATCATCCTGAATGAGTGGCAACTATGTTCCAATGGGGCCAGACAGGATGTGTTGGACTGTCGTCCCAATGGGGCCAGACTGGATGTGTTGGACTGTCGTCCCAATGAGGCCAGATTGGATGTGTTGGACTGTCGTCCCAATGAGGCCAGACTGGATGTGTTGGACTGTCGTCACAATGAGGCCAGACTGGATGTGTTGGACTGTCGTCACAATGGGGCCAGACTGGATATGGGCTCATCCAGGTCTGTTTTTAATACAAAGAGTCAAAGAGAGGAACCCATCAGCACCATAGAGTCCAACATACAGGCAGGAAATTATCTACATGTTTCCTGTATGTTAAAATAGAGGATATACCAGAAATGGAAGAGGAAGAAAGACATCCCACTCCCTCCTTTTTTCTGGTTCATATACAGTCAATGAAATAAGCAGATCAAACCCAGCTGCTAATGTATTGGTGCCTATGGGAGAGCCACCCAAAAGGCAGACCGGAACTGTGACAATTTCTTTTAATGGTAAACGGCCTGAGTAAGACATCTTCATTTATCCACCTTCTGTGGACATACAGTACATTCCCAGAGGCCTAGTTTCCCTAATGACCTCATTACCAACAGGAGCTCCTCCCACTAAAAGCCAGGGTGAACCCAAAACATTGCAGGTAGAAATGTAGCCATTGTGTGAATCTCTAACGACTTGATGCAGTAGCATGCCGAGACATGAATTCTGTTATTATCCTCCCAGAGAAAAATTCTGTGAAACCACTGTGCTGTTCAGTACTGTGGAATCAAATACCTAAATACAGGTAACTGCCAAAATAAAGGAAACACCAACATAACATTTCTTAATGTGGAGTTGGGCCACCACGAGCCGCCAGATCAGCTTCAATGTGCCTTGGCATAGATTATACAATTGTCTGGAACTAATTCTATTGGAGAGATGAGACGCCATTCTTCCATGAGAAATTCTATCAAATCAAAGTTTATTTGTCATGTGCATCGAATACAACAGGTGTAGGTAGACCTTACAGTGAAATGCTTACTTACAGGCTCTAACCAACAGTGCAAAAAGGGTATTAGGTGAACAATAGGTAAGTAAAGAAATAAAAACAACAGTAAAAAGACAGTGAAAAATAACAGCAGCGAGGTTATATACAGGAGCGAGGCTATAACAGTAGCGAGGCTATATACAGGCACCGGTTGGTCGAGCTGATTGAGGTAGTATGTACATGAATGTATAGTTAAAGTGACTATGCATATCTGATAAACAGAGAGTAGCAGTAGAGTAAAAGAGGGGTTGGGGGAGGCACACAATGCAAATAGTTCGGGTAGCCATTTGATTACCTGTTGAGGACTCTTATGGCTTGGGGGTAAATACTGTTGAGAAGTATTTTTGTTCTAGACTTGGCACTCCGGTACCGCTTGCCATGCGGTAGTAGAGAGAACAGTCCATGACTGGGGTGGATGGGGTCTTTGACAATTTTTAGGGCCTTCCTCTGACACCGCCTGGTGTAGAGGTCCTGGATGGCAGGCAGCTTTGCCCCAGTAATGTACTGGGCCGTACGCACTTCCCTCTGAAGTTTGTTGATCGTGGTGGAACAGACTGGTCTCAGGCTCCAGAATCTCCCATAAGTGTTCAATTGGGTTGAGATCTGGTGACTGAGACACACACATACACCCTTTTAAAACCCTATGCTCCTTTCAGACCCCTCTTTCAAAGGCACAGATATCTCTTCTAGCCATGGTAGCCAAAATATTGGGCAGCTGGGAATTTTATACATGACCCTAATCATGATGGGATGTTAACTGCTTACTTATCTCAGGAACCACACCTTTGTGGAAGCACTTGCTTTCAATATACTTTGGATCCCTCATTTACTCAAGTGTTTACATTATTTTAGTAGTTACATGTAGATTAATGGAACAAATAGACTGAATGGAACTAGCAGAACTAATGGAACTAACAGAACTAATGGAACTCATAGAACTAACATAACTAATGGAACTAGCATAACTAATGGAACTAACATAACTAATGGAACTAATAGAACTGACGGAACTAACATAACTAATGGAACTAGCATAACTAATGGAACTAACATAACTAATGGAACTAACATAACTAATGGAACTAATAGAACTGACGGAACTAACATAACTAATGGAACTAGCATAACTAATGGAACTAACATAACTAATGGAACTAACATAACTAATGGAACTAATAGAACTGACGGAACTAACATAACTAATGGAACTATGGGTGGACAAATTGTTGGTGAAAATATTGTGTAAATATTTACAGATAAGAGAAATGCAGTACCCTGGTCTGTTGTATGGCATTCAAATAGGAAAGTTCATACAGTACCAGTCAAAAGTTTGCACACAGAATAATAGTGAAGATATCAAAACTATGAAATAACACATGGAATCATGTAGTAACCAAAGAAAAGTGTTATACAAATCAAAATATATTGAATATTTTAGATTCTCCAAAGTAGCCACAAATTAACTTTTAACAAGGCAGCCTTAATTGAAATGCATTCCAGATGACTACCTCATGAAGCTGGTTGAGAGAAGCCTCGAGTGTGCAAAGCTGTCATCAAGGCAAAGGGTGGCTACTTTGAAGAATCTGAAATATAAAATATATTTTTACTTGTTTAACACTTTTTTGGTTGCTACATGATTCCATATGTGTTATTTCATATATTTGATGTCTTCACTATTATGCTACAATGCAGAAAAGAGTCAAAATAAATAAAAACCCTTGAATGAGTAGGTTTGTCAAAACTTTTGACTGGTACTGTATATTAGCTGAAGTTCAGCCTTGTAACAATATTACCAACGTGGTCAATCCATGTTTGAAACTCCCCAAAAATACCACCTTTTTCCATTCAATGGGAAATGCCCATCTCATAGAGCATGGTTCGCATAACAACTAAGTGCCAAGATGGATAATGAAGAAGGAAAGTATTTCAGTATTTTCCTTCTTCATTATCCATCTTGGCACGTAGTTGTTACAGTTGATGTCGGAAGTATACATGCACCTTAGCCAAATACATTTAAACTCAGTTTCACAATTCCTGACATTTAATCCTAGTAAAATTTCCCTGGTTTAGGTCAATTAGGATTACCACTTTATTTTAAGAATGTGAAATGTCAGAATAATAGTAGAGAGAATTATTTAATTCAGCTTTTATTTCTTTCATCACATTCCCAGTGGGTCAGAAATGTACATACACTCAATTAGTATTTGGTAGCATTGCCTTTGAATTGTTTAACTTGGGTCAAATGTTTCGGGTAGCCTTCCACAAGCTTCCCACAATGAGTTGGGTGAATTCTGGCCCATTCCTCCTGACAGAGCTGGTGTAACTCAGTCAGGTTTGTAGGCCTCCTTGCTCGCACACACTTTTTCAGTTCTGCCCACAAATTATCTAGAGGATTGACGTCAGGGCTTTGTGATGGCCACTCCAATATCTTGACTTTGTTGTCCTTAAGACATTTTGCCACAACTTTTGAAGTATGCTTGGGGTCCATTTGGAAGACCCATTTGAGACCAAGCTTTAACTTCCTGACTGATGTCTTAAGATGTTGCTTCAATATATCCACATCATTTTCCTCCCTCATGATGACATATATTTTGTGAAGTGCACCAGTCCTTCCTGCAGCAAAGCACCATTCCCCCCCCCCCCCCCCCCCCCCCCCCACAACATGATGCTGCCACCCCTGTGCTTCATGGTTGGGATGGTGTTCTTCGGCTTGCAAGCCTCCCCCTTTTCCCTCCAAACATAATGATGATCATTATGGCCAAACAGTTCTATTTTTGCTTCATCCGACCAGAGGGCATTTCTCCAAAAAGTACAATATTTGTCTCCATGTGCAGTTGCAAACCGTAGTCTGGCTTTTTTATCGCGGTTTTGGAGCAGTGGCTTCTTCCTTGCTGAGGGGCCTTTCAGGTTATGTCGATATAGGGCTCATTCTACTGTGGATATAGATACTTGTGTACCTGTTTCCTTCAGCATCTTCACAAGGTCCTTTGCTGTTGTTCTGGGATTGATTTACACTTTTCGCACCAAAGTATGTTCATCTCTAAGAGACAGAACCTTCCTGAGCAGCATGATGGCTGTGTGGTCCCATGGTGTTTATACTTGCATACTATTATTTGTACAGATGAACGTGGTACCTTCAGGCGTTTGGAAATTGCTCCCAAGGATGAACCAGACTTGTGGAGGTCTACAAAAAAAATTCTGAGGTCTTGGCTGATTTCTTTTAATTTTCCCATGATGCCAAGCGAAGAGGCACTGAGTTTGAAGGTAGGCCTTGAAATACATCCACAGATACACCTCCAATTGACTCAAATGATGTCAATTAGCCTATCAGAAGCTTCTAAAGCCATGACATCATTTTCTGGAATTTTCCAAGCTTTTTTTTTTTTAAAGGCACAGCACACTTCTGACCCACTGGAATTGTGATAGAGTGAATTTTAAGTGAAATAATCTGTCTGTATACAATTGTTGGAAAAATGACTTGTGTCATGCACAAAGTAGATGTCCTAACCGACTTGCCAAAACTATAGTTTGTTAACAAGAAATTTGTGGAGTGGTAATGACTCCAACATAAGTGTATGTAAACTTTCGACTTCAACTGTATATTTACCCAAAAATATATGGGGGATTGGAAATTATGCAGATAATTACATTGATAGAAGCCACAATCTATCTGCAAAACTAAAACCGATCTCCCCCCTCCCCCCCAAAAAAAAACTAAGTGCCAAGACGGCCACGATGTTGGCCCATTACGATACTGACCCCCCCCCCCCCCCCTCCCCCTCCCCCCTCGGGGTTGTGTGATGAGTCAGGCAAAGACAACGACACCACATTTGGATGGACCCCACTTACCCACTGATGGAATCAACCCTGGAAGACTCTGTGCTAGTCTGTTTCCCATTTCAAACCTCAATGAATCTCATCCTTCAGGAGCAGTCACACACAGAGCGAGCCATGGCCCGGAGATACAGACTGAGTACAAAATAGTACCCTATTCCCTATGTAGTGCCCTACTTTTGTTCAGGACCCACAGGGATATGGTGTTGCTTGGGATGCAGCTACAGCCACAGTTCTATGTCAGCTCAGTGGAAAACACTAGAACCACAGAAACAATGTGAGATCTAGTACTTTCCAGTTAAATGTAGGAAGGTATGGAGATAGTTGTATCTCTGTGGGAGAAGGTATTCTTTCGTGATATGGAATGTAGTCTTATTGTATAGTAGAAGCATAGCAATATAGTGAATATAATCATTATCGTCAATAAGATTGATATTTGATGATGAGTTCCAGACAGACAACTAGCCAAAGGAGATTGATTGGATTCCACAGATGTGTTGTTCCTCACAGTCTTGTAGGCCGCAGTGATTCACTGTGTTCTAAAGGTGATGTAAGAAATGATATCCATCGGGTTATTTGGTTGACGATGTCACACGCGCCACAATGGGAAGTCCGTGACATGTTGAGTGAGGTGGAGCACCATGGTAATCCAGATTATACTCTGGTGTAGAATGTTGTCTGGTAGTGTTATCAAGAACCGTTGTTTGTAACTGGGACCAATCATACTTCTGATAAAGAGGAACTTGAAAATACCATGACAGAAAAGAACTGTGTGTGTCCCACATGGCACTCTATTCCCTATATAGTGCACTACTTTAGACCCTATTCCCTATATAGTGCACTACTTTAGACCCTATTCCTTATATAGTGCACTACTTTAGACCCTATTCCCTATATAGTGCAGTACTTTAGACCCTATTCCCTATATAGTGCCCTACTTTAGACCCTATTCCCTATATAGTGCACTACTTTAGACCCTATTCCCTATATAGTGCACTAGTTTTGACCAGTACCCTGTGGTGCCATTTGGGATGCAAATATTACGTTTCTATTACGAATGCCCTCATTAGCGCCTCACAGAAGTTCAACCACCACAAGCATGGGAATAATACAGTGGTCTGCTCTTCATTTTTCCATTCAGTCAATATCACCCATGTGTCCAAAACTTAAACATGTATGTATTCTTTTTTTCAAAGACTCCGTCGAAGTTGTCTGTTTTCAAAATGCTCCTGGCTCGGGACCTATGTTTCCACAGTGGGATCTCAGGACAAAATGAATACATGTTGGAGAGTGGTGAGATATTCAGCACACTCATACTTTACATTACCCCCGGCCCTTTTCTTGTTTGCCATCAGCATTGTATAACATCTGAACCTGTACATGCACGGTTTCTCCATGATCCATGTTTGATCAGCTTGGCCCCTTGAGAACCATCTCTTGTCACTTTCTTCACAAAGCTAACTCGCATTATGCATTCCATGTCTCCTATATGTCAGACAATGTCTTTCAGTAAGACACTGTGGCCCACGGTGTGATTTTACCCTCATACAACTGCCTTTACAATCACAACTCTAAAGGACACAATAATTAGGTCTTGGAAGGTAGCTCTCTCTCCACTGGAAAGCAGGTTTGGCTGGGCAGACCCACAGCCACAGCCTGTGCAACAAATCAAACGGTCTTCTCATGTAAACAGTGGAAATGATTGACTCATTAATGTCCTTTGTGTTCAGAGGGAAATACAAATTGACTGCAGACCGTGTAAGCCAAATTAGGAACCCTTGCGAAAGCGGTCCCTTCCAACCTGATTCAAATCAAACCGTGCAGTCGGCGGCAGCAATGGTTTTACCATGCGTTGATACTAAACATGTCTCGTTTTCATTTCATAATTCATGATGTGTTGTGTGTGTGTTGTAGGGAGGGGGAGGAACGCATTGGGGAAAGTAATCCGTAATTGGTCGAGTCCAGTGGTCGATCGTGATCAACTGATCGATCTCCAAGGCATCCCTAGTCGATCACCAAACATTTCTGTAAAATAAAACAACAACAATGGCTTTTGCGTTCCTATATTTTGTACTAGTTTCGCGCTGTTGACGGTAGATCCACTTGATTCAGCAGCCCTGGCGCCCGGAAGGCAAAGTGTTGCCCTTTTAAACCAGTTCATGGGTCTGAATGTAGAACGCTGCGTCCCCGGCAGACCCAGAGAGCAAATCAAGTGCATCTAAAGGCCTACCGCTGGCCAATCAGATAGCTCAGATCACGGTGTCTACACAGTTTCCTCAAACCGTATACTGTAAAAAAATAAGTATTGAACGCACAACAAAGTTAATAAGACTCTGAGATTTCAAAACGTTTAAAACCATGACTAGAGACTCAACGAATACAGCAAAGAGATGCTGTTTTATTGCAGAAGTTCATGTTTAAGTTGTTGTTCAGTACTGTCAACATATGGTACAACACCTGTATAAGATTTGTAAGTCACTAGCTTCAATGAATGAGAATGAGTATAGCGAAGTGTTCCGACAAGCTTGCGTTGTTATTATTAGATGGTTGTGTCTTTTTCAATATCACTTTCTCTGGTCACAGGAGTAACAACATGAGTTTGTGAATGAGGCAGAAATAATGTAGTGTGACTTGAGTTTCGCCATAAGCTGGAAGACTGTGTCCCTTTTTCTCAGCGGAGGGAATGAAAGCAGAGGGACGGTGGGTTGGGTGAGAGACAGCCTCAGTGCTGCTCCTTCCCTCACCTCCGACTCACCATCAGATGCAGGCTATCATTTCAGTAAAACAAGATATTACGCTCACTTAGCTGTACCTCACAAGTAATACAACAAATGATCTATTACCAGTGTGATCATATACCTATATTTTTTAAATATCATTTCAAAATGATCTGAGAAGAACGACATCGGCAGGGCAATTCAATAATGATCATGAATCGGGCCTAAAGCCTATTGCACAAACCACATTGCTACATAACTGCTTTTATTGGGTTAATGTTGCATAAGTTTACGTTTTTAAGTCATGTTTTTTTGTTTAAATATGCGATGTAGATCTCTGCTTGCATTTTGACTCAGAAAGGGATCTTTTGTTTTATAATTCTGGGGGAGAGAGTCACAAGTTCAATGTGAAGCTTTGAATTGATTTCACCAGTAAAGAGACTTACAGAGAGACACCCAGCGAGATTCACAGGCAACTATAGTCTCAGAAATTGTCCACAATGCAAATGGCACCCTATTCCTCATATAGTGCACTACTTTAGACCCTATTCCCTATATAGTGCACTACTTTAGACCCTATTCCCTATATAGTGCACTACTTTAGACCCTATCCCCTATATAGTGCACTACTTTAGACCCTATTCCCTATATTGTGCACTACTTTAGACACTATTCCTTATATAGTGCACTACTTTAGACCCTATTCCTTATATAGTGCACTACTTTAGGCCCTATTCCTTATTAAGTGCACTACTTTAGACCCTATTACCTATATAGTGCACTACTTTAGACCCTATTACCTATATAGTGCACTACTTTAGACCCATTCCTTATATAGTGCACTACTATAGACCCTATTCCCTATATAGTGCACTACTTCAGACCCTATACCCTATAGACCCTATTCCCTATATAGTGCACTACTTCAGACCCTATACCCTATCACTAGCCACTTTAAACTATGCCACTTTGTTTACATACTCATCTCATTTGTACATACTGTACTCGATACCATCTACTGTATCTTGCCTATGCTGCTCTGTACCATCACTCATTCATATATCCTTATGTACATATTCTTTATCCCCTTACACTGTGTACAAGACAGTAGTTTTGGAATTGTTAGTTAGATTACTTGTTGGTTATTACTGCATTGTCGGAACTAGAAGCACAAGCATTTCGCTACACTCGCATTAACATCTGCTAACCATGTGTATGTGACAAATAAAATTTGATTTGATTTGATTTGATTTGATTCCATAGATAGTGCACTACTTTAGACCTATTCCTTATATAGTGCACTACTTTACACCCTATTCCTTATATAGTGCACTAATTTACACCCTATTCCTTATATAGTGCACTACTTTAGACCTTATTCCTTATATAGTGCCCTACTTTTGATCTATGCAAATGGGCCTAAATCTGATGTCCCAATGTTTTGACCAGATCAGTCAAAACATTGGGACATCAGTTCAGATTACATTCAATATTACAGTGCATGGTAAGTCTGTTTTTGATACTACAGTACCATGTATTCTCTGGTCTCGTCCTCCTGACTTTGTCAGGCGATGTTTGCAAAGGCTTCACTTGGAAATAATCACCATGGCATAGAGTCTTACATCCTTTAATTCCAGATGTACCTATTTGTGTTGTTTTAATGTGATGTTCAGTCTGTTTTGCATACTTCTATGTGTTTTCTTATTATTACCAACTACAGTCCTTCTGACCAACTCTTACTAACTACTAATACAAACAACTATTACTACAAATTATTACTACCAACTATTACTACCAACTATTACTACCTACAACTACTATCTACTAATACGAACTACTATTACTTACTACTATTACTACCAACTATTACTACCTACAACTACTATCTACTAATACGAACTACTATTACTTACTACTATTACTAACTACTATTAATACCAACTATTACTACCAACTATCACCAACTACTATTACTAACTACTATTACTAACTACTATTACGAACTACTATTACTCCCAACTATTACGAACCACAACTACTAACTACTATTACTTACTACTATTACGAACTACTATTACTACCAACTATTACTACCTACAACTACTAACTACTAATACAAACAACTATTACTACAAATTATTACTACCAACTATTACTACCTACAACTACTAACTACTATTACGAACTACTATTATTACCTACTATTACTAACTACTATTACTATCTACTATTACTACCAACTATTACCTACTGCTATTACTAACTGCTTTAACTAACTACTATTACTACCATTACTATCTACTATTACTTCCAAACATTACTACTACTATTACTACCAAATATTACTACTACTATTACTACAAAATATTACTACTACTATTACTACTGCTATTACTACCAACTATTACTACTACTATTACTACCAAATATTACTACTACTATTACTACTGCTATTACTACCAACTATTACTACTGCTATTACTACCAAATATTACTACTACTATCACTACCAAATATTACTACTACTATTACTACCAACTGTTACTACCAACTATTACTACCAACTATTACTACTGCTATTACTACCAACTATTACTACTACTATTACTACCAACTGTTACTACCAGCTATTACTACTGCTATTACTACCAACTATTACTACTGCTATTACTACCGAATATTACTACTACTATTACTACTGCTATTACTACCAACTATTACTACTGCTATTACTACCAACTATTACTACTACTATTACTACCAACTGTTACTACCAACTATTACTACTACTATTACTACCAACTATTACTACTACTATTACTACCAATTGTTACTACCAACTATTACTACTACTATTACTACCAAATATTACTACCAACTATTACTACTACTATTACTACCAACTATTACTACCAACTCTTACTACCAACTGTTACTACCAACTATTACTACTACTATGACTACCAAATATTACTACCAACTATTACTACTACTATTACTACCAACTATTACTACCAACTCTTACTACCAACTGTTACTACCAACTATTACTACCAACTCTTACTACCAACTATTACTACTACTATTACTACTACTATTACTACCAAATATTACTACCAACTATTACTACAACTATTACTACCAACTATTACTACTACTATAACTACTACTATTACTACCAACTATTACTACTACTATTACTACCAACTATTACTACCAAATATTACTACCAACTATTACTACCAACTCTTACTACCAACTATTACTACCAACTATTACTACTACTATTACTACCAACTGTTACTACCAACTATTACTACCAAATATTACTACCAACTATTACTACCAACTATTACTTCTACTATTACTACTACTACTACTACCAACTATTACTACTACTATTACTACCAACTATTACTACCAAATATTACTACCAACTATTACTACCAACTCTTACTACCAACTATTACTACCAACTATTACTACTACTATTACTACCAACTGTTACTACCAACTATTACTACCAACTATTACTACTACTATTACTACCAACTGTTATTACCAACTATTACTGACAGCTATTACTAACTAATATTACTAACTAATATTACTAACTAACATTTCTAACTACTATTACTGCCAACTATTACTAACTACTATTACTACCAACTATTTTCTACCAACTTTTACCAGCTGGTACATTTAGTCATAATAGCTGTAAAGAAATATCACGCTGTATATTTTAGCCACCGCCCCTGGAGCAACCCACTACAAGTCTGTTAGCATTACATAATGACAGAAATGTTTGCCCCCATGTCGTGCCTGGTGCTTAGGAATCATAACAAAAAGAATCATAAAGAAAATCAAATGAAAAACGGTATGCAAATAGACACATGGTCAGGGGAAGGTAGACTTGTGTGCACAAGGCTGTGCTAACACATATCGATTCAGCTTCTACTGGGAACGTTCCCCCAAATCTCCTTACCTTTCTGAAACCCAACGTACTCTACAAATACGATCGGCTATCACAAACAATTATGTAACTATAGCAGATTCAGAGTCTTTCCAATTAGTGAATATAAAGCATGTGTATCTGAGGACCTTTGCCAATATGAAAGTTGTACATTTGTAGACAGGCTTCCAGCTTCAAAGCCAACAGGACTGCAGTGCTAAACCTGTGTGTAATGTGAAAATCATGCAAAGATATTCATAGACACAATAATATTCCCTTGGACAGAAATGTTGCAACATGGTTTATCTTAACATCTCTGTTTCAATGCGTGTGCGTGTGGGTGTGGGCGTGCGTGTGTGTTGCCCTCGCCCAATCAAAGCCAAATGTAGATGTGTTTAGTACTCTGTCTAAACACAGCTTTAACACAAGTGTTCGTTGCCATGAGGACACTTCACGTCTTAAAGGGACAGAGCCAGCGTTGCCATGAGGACACTTGACTTCATCAAGGGACCGAGCCAGCGTTGCCATGAGGACACTTGACTTCATCAAGGGACCGAGCCAGCGTTGCCATGAGGACACTTGACGTCATCAAGGGACAGAGCCAGTGTTGCCATGAGGACACTTGACTTCATCAAGGGACAGAGCCAGCGTTGCCATGAGGACACTTGACTTCATCAAGGGACCGAGCCAGCGTTGCCATGAGGACACTTGATGTCGTAAAGGGACAGAGCCAGCGTTGCCATGAGGACACTTGACGTCATCAAGGGACAGAGCCAGTGTTACCATGAGGACACTTGATGTCATCAAGGGACAGAGCCAGCGTTGCCATGAGGACACTTGACGTTGTAAAGGGACAGAGCCAGCGTTGCCATGAGGACACTTAACGTCATCAAGGGACAGAGCCAGTGTTACCATGAGGACACTTGACGTCATCAAGGGACAGAGCCAGTGTTGCCATGAGGAAACTTGACGTCATCAAGGGACAGAGCCAGCGTTGCCATGAGGACACTTGACGTTGTAAAGGGACAGAGCCAGTGTTGCCATGAGGACACTTGACGTCATCAAGGGACAGAGCCAACGTTGCCATGAGGACACTTGACTTCATCAAGGGACAGAGCCAGTGTTGCCATTAGGACACTTGACTTCATCAAGGGACAGAGCCAGTGTTGCCATGAGTATCCCTGTGTAAAGCAACAGATCAGCAGGAAGTTTTAAATGTGTCAGTTTTGGATCACAGATGGTCCTCTACCTCATCCTCTTCCCCTTCATCCACACACTCCCTCTTCCCCTTCATCAATACACTTCCTCTTCCCCTTCATCCACACACTCCCTCTTCCACTTCATCCACACACTTCCTCTTCCCCTTCATCAACACGCTCCCTCTTTCCCTTCATCCACACACTCCCTCTTCCCCTTCATCCACACACTCCCTCTTCCCCTTCATCCACACACTCCCTCTTCCCCTTCATCCACACACTCCCTCTTACCCTTCATCCACACACTCCCTCTTCCCCTTCATCCACACACTCCCACCTCCCCTTCATCCACACCTCCTCTTCCCCTTCATCCACACACTCCCTTTCTAAACACCAAGCTCAGCTGCCAACTCAGCATCTTTATAGAGTTCAGCAGGTGGGGAAAATACCCTGTCAGAATCCACTGCTAAAATCTCAAGGGCTTTGGGGAGCGCCATCCGCCCAGCCCTTAAAAACTCTCCCCCAAATCCCCTAGATCACCATGAGAGAGAACATCTGTGGGCAGAGAGAGGCTCCAGATGAGAACGGACTGGACCCTGTGTCTGTCTGTCTGTCTGTCTGTCTGTCTGTCTGTGTGCGTGTCTGTGTGCGTGTCTGTGTGCGTGTCTGTGTGCGTGTCTGTGTATGTGTGTCTCTGTGTGTATGTGAGCATGTGTGATCGTGTGTGAGCTTGTTTGTGTGTAAATCATTAGGAAGAGGCAGAGCGAGGCTGTTCACAGGGCAGACTGCTGTAATTCATTTGGAAGAGGCAGAGTGAGGCTGTTCACAGGGCAGACTGCTGTAATTCATTAGGAAGAGGCAGAGAGAGGCTGTTCACAGGGCAGACTGCTGTAATTCATTAGGAAGAGGCAGAGCGAGGCTTTTCACAAGGCAGACTGCTGTAATTCATTAGGAAGAGGCAGAGCGGGGCTGTTCACAGGGCAGACTGCTGTAATTCATTAGGAAGAGGCAGAGAGAGGCTGTTCACAGGGCAAACTGCTGTAATTCATTAGGAACAGGCAGAGCGAGGCTGTTCACAGGGCAGACTGCTGTAATTCATTAGGAAGAGGCAGAGAGAGGCTGTTCACAGGGCAGACTGCTGTAATTCATTAGGAAGAGGCAGAGCGAGGCTGTTCACAGGGCAGACTGCTGTAATTCATTAGGAACAGGCAGAGCGAGGCTGTTCACAGGGAAGACTGCTGTAATTCATTAGGAAGAGGCAGAGCGAGGCTGTTCACAGGGCAGACTGCTGTAATTCATTAGGAACAGGCAGAGCGAGGCTGTTCACAGGGCAGACTGCTGTAATTCATTAGGAAGAGGCAGAGAGAGGCTGTTCACAGGGCAGACTGCTGTAATTCATTAGGAAGATGCAGAGAGAGGCTGTTCACAGGGCAGACTGCTGTAATTCATTAGGAAGAGTCAGAGAGAGGCTGTTCATAGGGCAGACTGCTGTAATTCATTAGGAAGAGGCAGAGCGAGGCTTTTCACAAGGCAGACTGCTGTAATTCATTAGGAACAGGCAGAGCGAGGCTGTTCACAGGGCAGACTGCTGTAATTCATTAGGAAGAGGCAGAGAGAGGCTGTTCACAGGGCAGACTGCTGTAATTCATTAGGAAGAGGCAGAGCGAGGCTGTTCACAGGGCAGACTGCTGTAATTCATTAGGAACAGGCAGAGCGAGGCTGTTCACAGGGAAGACTGCTGTAATTCATTAGGAAGAGGCAGAGCGAGGCTGTTCACAGGGCAGACTGCTGTAATTCATTAGGAAGAGGCAGAGCGAGGCTGTTCACAGGGCAGACTGCTGTAATTCATTAGGAAGAGGCAGAGCGAGGCTGTTCACAGGGCAGACTGCTGTAATTCATTAGGAAGAGGCAGAGAGAGGCTGTTCACAGGGCAGACTGCTGTAATTCATTAGGAAGAGGCAGAGCGAGGCTGTTCACAGGGCAGACTGCTGTAATTCATTAGGAACAGGCAGAGCGAGGCTGTTCACAGGGCAGACTGCTGTAATTCATTAGGAAGAGGCAGAGAGAGGCTGTTCACAGGGCAGACTGCTGTAATTCATTAGGAAGATGCAGAGAGAGGCTGTTCACAGGGCAGACTGCTGTAATTCATTAGGAAGAGGCAGAGCGAGGCTGTTCACAGGCAGACTGCTGTAATTCATTAGGAAGAGGCAAAGCGAGGCTGTTCACAGGGCAGACTCCTGTAATTCATTATGAAGAGGCAGAGCGAGGCTGTTCACAGGGCAGACTGCTGTAATTCATTAGGAAGAGGCAGAGCGAGGCTGTTCACAGGGCAGACTGCTGTAATTCATTAGGAAGAGGCAGAGAGAGGCTGTTTGTAATTGGGATCATATGTGTGAAGGATGAGAAGGTTTGCTCCCTGCCATGAATTCCTCATTGACCACGGACTAATCAATAGAACAATCACCTTGCAGCGAATTCCAGTGTGTGTCAATATCTGATTAGATCAAGATGCACTGACACGCCTAGTGGATATGTTTTGATTTGTTTTGGCTGTGTGGAATTGGCAGTATGCAGTGGTCTTCTGGTTTGATATTATTAGTGGAGGAACAGCATTCCATTAACTGTTGTTTTTTTTGTGTATGTGAAGTCACAGACGGAAAGACAGACACACACACACACACACACACACACACACACACACACACACACACACACACACACCCTACACATCTACAAATTCAGTATTGAGTGAGAGTTTGACAGGATGCCTTCCATCTGTTTCTACAGTTCGGTGATGATAGGCTGAACAAGGGGTTAAATCTGTTCCTAAAGATTGGTGATGATAGGCTGAATAAGGGGTTAAATCTGTTCCTACAGGTCTGTGATGATAGGCTGAATAAGGGGTTAAATCTGGTCCTACAGGTCGGTGATGATAGGCTGAATAAGGGGTTAAATCTGTTCCTACAGGTCTGTGATGATAGGCTGAATAAGGGGTTAAATCTGTTCCTAAAGGTTGGTGATGATAGGCTGAATAAGGGGTTAAATCTGTTCCTACAGGTCGGTGATGAGAGGCTGAATAAGGGGTTAAATCTGTTCCTACAGGTCGGTGATGATAGGCTGAATAAGGGGTTAAATCTGTTCCTACAGGTCTGTGATGATAGGCTGAACAAGGGGTTAAATCTGTTCCAACAGGTCGGAGATGATAGGCTGAACAAGGGGTTAAATCTGTTCCTACAGGTCGGTGATGATAGGCTGAATAAAGGGTTAAATCTGTTCCTAAAGGTCGGTGATGATAGGCTGAATAAGGGGTTAAATCTGTTCCTAAAGGTTGGTGATGATAGGCTGAATAAGGGGTTAAATCTGTTTCTACAGGTTGGTGATGATAGGCTGAATCAGGGGTTAAATCTGTTCCTACAGGTCGGTGATGATAGGCTGAATAAGGGGTTAAATCTTAAACTCCTTTGCTAACAAAGGATTGGGTGTATATGTAGATCCCTTTCCTGCAGTCAAATGACCTCGTGTTCTCATGGGTGGAATGTTATTATTATTTTTCATAGTTTCATAATGAATATATATATATATATATTTATGTAAACGTTGAAAACCTGTGTTTCTATGTCAAAAGGTTTTGTTATATTTCTGTCTTCTGTTATGTATATAAAGTGTAATATTGGGATACAAACTCAAAATGGAATACATTTCAACTCTAAATCTGACATGGTACAGGTGTCTTCTTTTTTTAAGCCCATAACCATGTGTGTGAGGTGGATACCTTTGTTTCAAAGTAGATTTGTTTAAGTCTACCACACTCTGTGTGACCCTGATTTAGACCACTGCAGTAAAAGGTTAAACAGGTTGTTGCCAAGTAGCCAAGGCAAGCAAGAATTTGTGGCCACCTCAGCAAACATCATGATTAGGCAGATTTGCCATTGAGTTCTGGGTTAAGATTACATTGGAAATATTTGTACAAAAGGCCGCTATCACAGTGAATTTCCTCTTACATGTTTGCAGTCACGCAAAAAGGTGAAGCTTGGGAAAAGCCAAAGAAAAGGAAGATGACAGACAGACAGATAGACAGACAGACAGACAGACAGACAGGCAGGCAGGCAGGCAGGCAGGCAGACAGGCAGACAGAAAGGCAGACAGACAGGCAGGCAGACAGAAAGGCAGACAGACAGGCAGGCAGGCAGGCAGGCAGGCAGAAAGGCAGACAGACAGACAGGCAGACAGACAGACAGACAGACAGGCAGGCAGGCAGGCAGGCAGGCAGGCAGACAGACAGACAGACAGACAGACAGACAGACAGACAGACAGACAGACAGACAGACAGACAGACAGACGTTCTTAGATGGCGGCAAGCATGTAGAAGGTAGAGTACACTGGGGTTTTCCCAAGGACAAACCCAGACAGGACAGTCTACTTCTCTCTGCTCAGAGGGAGAGAAGGACAAACCGAGACAGGACAGTCTACTTCTCTCTGCTCAGAGGGAGAGAAGGACAAACCGAGACAGGACAGTCTACTTCTCTCTGCTCAGAGGGAGAGAAGGACAAACCGAGACAGGACAGTCCACCTCTCTCTGCTCAGAGGGAGAGAAGGACAAACCGAGACAGGACAGTCCACCTCTCTCTGCTCAGAGGGAGATAAGGACAAACCGAGACAGGACAGTCCACATCTCTCTGCTCAGAGGGAGAGAAGGACAAACCGAGACAGGACAGTCCACCTCTCTCTGCTCAGAGGGAGAGAAGGACAAACCCAGACAGTACAGTCCACCTCTCTCTGCTCAGAGGGAGAGAAGGACAAACCGAGACAGGACAGTCCACCTCTCTCTGCTCAGAGGGAGATAAGGACAAACCGAGACAGGACAGTCCACATCTCTCTGCTCAGAGGGAGAGAAGGACAAACCGAGACAGGACAGTCCACCTCTCTCTGCTCAGAGGGAGAGATGGACAAACCGTTACAGGACAGCCCACCTCTCTCTGCTCAGAGGGAAGGAATACAGGAAGAAATGGAGGGAGGAATGGGTTGAGGTAACCCTAGACGTCGAGGTGGCCCAAGGAGAAGGCCCAGGGCTGTTTCCAAACGGTGCCCTATTCCCTATATACTGTGGTGTGCTACTATTAACTGTGTATGTGTGTCTCTGTGTGTATATGAGCATGTGTGATCGTGTTTGAGCTTGTTTGTGTGTAATTCATTAGGAACAGGCAGAGTGAGGCTGTTCACAGGGCAGACTGCTGTAATTCATTAGGAAGAGGCAGAGCGAGGCTCTTCACAGGGCAGACTGCTGTAATTCATTAGGAAGAGGCAGAGTGAGGCTGTTCACGGGGCAGACTGCTGTAATTCATTAGGAAGAGGCAGAGCGAGGCTGTTCACAGGGCAAACTGCTGTAATTCATTAGGAAGAGGCAGAGAGAGGCTGTTCACAGGGCAGACTGCTGTA
>NC_143051.1:11887500-11897500 GCF_057628025.1 Oncorhynchus mykiss | reverse complement strand
GTTAAATCTGTTCCTAAAGGTTGGTGATGATAGGCTGAACGAGGGGTTAAATCTGTTCCTACAGGTCGGTGATGATAGGCTGAACGAGGGGTTAAATCTGTTCCTAAAGGTCGGTGATGATAGGCTGAACAAGGGGTTAAATCTGTTCCTACAGGTCGGTGATGATAGGCTGAATCAGGGGTTAAATCTGTTCCTAAAGGTTGGTGATGATAGGCTGAATCAGGGGTTAAATCTGTTCCTACAGGTCGGTGATGATAGGCTGAACAAGGGGTTAAATCTGTTCCTAAAGGTTGGTGATGATAGGCTGAATAAGGGGTTAAATCTGTTCCTATAGGTCTGTGATGATAGGCTGAATAAGGGGTTAAATCTGTTCCTAAAGGTCGGTGATGATAGGCTGAATAAGGGGTTAAATCTGTTCCTAAAGGTTGGTGATGATAGCCTGAATAAGGGGTTAAATCTGTTCCTAAAGGTTGGTGATGATAGCCTGAATAAGGGGTTAAATCTGTTTCTACAGGTTGGTGATGATAGCCTGAATAAGGGGTTAAATCTGTTCCTAAAGGTTGGTGATGATAGCCTGAATAAGGGGTTAAATCTGTTCCTAAAGGTCGGTGATGATAGGCTGAATCAGGGGTTAAATCTGTTCCTAAAGGTTGGTGATGATAGGCTGAATCAGGGGTTAAATCTGTTCCTAAAGGTTGGTGATGATAGGCTGAATCAGGGGTTAAATCTGTTCCTAAAGGTCGGTGATGATAGGCTGAATCAGGGGTTAAATCTGTTCCTAAAGGTCGGTGATGATAGGCTGAATCAGGGGTTAAATCTGTTCCTAAAGGTCGTGATGATAGGCTGAATCAGGGGTTAAATCTGTTCCTAAAGGTCGGTGATGATAGGCTGAATAAGGGGTTAAATCTGTTCCTAAAGGTTGGTGATGATAGGCTGAATCAGGGGTTAAATCTGTTCCTAAAGGTTGGTGATGATAGGCTGAATCAGGGGTTAAATCTGTTCCTAAAGGTCGGTGATGATAGGCTGAATCAGGGGTTAAATCTGTTCCTAAAGGTCGGTGATGATAGGCTGAATCAGGGGTTAAATCTGTTCCTAAAGGTTGGTGATTATAGCCTGAATAAGGGGTTAAATCTGTTCCTAAAGGTTGTTGATGATAGGCTGAATAAGGGGTTAAATCTGTTCCTAAAGGTCGGTGATGATAGGCTGAATCAGGGGTTAAATCTGTTCCTAAAGGTCGGTGATGATAGGCTGAATAAGGGGTTAAATCTTAAACTCCTTTGCTAACAAAGGATTGGGTGCATATGTAGATCCCTTTCCTGCAGTCAAATGACCTCGTGTTCTCATGGGTGGAATGTTATTATTATTTTTCATAGTTTCATAATGAATATATATATTTATGTAAACGTTGAAACCTGTGTTTCTATGTCAAAAGGTTTTGTTATATTTCTGTCTTCTGTGATGTATATAAAGTGTAATATTGGGATACAAACTCAAAATGGACTACATTTCAACTCTATATCTGACATGGTACAGGTGTCTTCTTTTTTAAAACCCATAACCATGTGTGTTAGGTGGATACTTTTGTTTCAAAGTAGATTTGTTAAAGTCTACCACACTCTGTGTGACCCTGATTTAGACCACTGCAGTAAAAGGTTGTAACAGGTTGTTGCCAAGTAGCCAAGGCAAGCAAGAATTTGTGGCCACCTCAGCAAACATCATGATTAGGCAGATTTGCCATTGAGTTCTGGGTTAAGATTACATTGGAAATATTTGTACAAAAGGCCGCTATCACAGTGAATTTCCTCTGACATGTTTGCAGTCACGCAAAAAGGTGAAGCTGGGGAAAAGCCAAAGAAAAGGAAGATGACAGACAGACAGACAGACAGACAGACAGACAGACAGACAGACAGACAGACAGACAGACAGGCAGGCAGACAGACAGACAGACAGGCAGGCAGGCAGGCAGGCAGGCAGACAGGCAGACAGACAGACAGACAGACGAGACACAGACAGACAGACGAGACACAGACAGACAGACAGACAGACAGACAGACAGACAGACAGACAGACAGACAGACAGACAGACAGACAGACAGACAGACAGACACTTACAGGCAGACAAAATCAGTCAGACAGAGAGACAGACAGACACTTACAGGCAGACAAAATCAGTCAGACAGAGAGACAGACATGAAATGACTGCAATGAACTGGCAATATTATCAGAAAAAGGCAGACGATTGATTTTACATTTGTATCTATAGATGATCTAACTAAGATTCCTCCTCAGATTGTTTCTCCTATCTCAGAAAGGGTGGGTCATTGGTTTCACTACAACTCAGTGGGTAAGCTCCCTTCTTGATTGGTCAATAGTAATCTATGATCTAATCAATTCTTAAAATGAGCTGTTTCGTTGACTCAAAGTGCTGTTGGATCCGGTTGTTGTACTGTCTAACTGCCTAAAAACGTTGGTGGATATAATCTGATTAGTAGAAAATACAATTATGTTCTACGAATCGCTTATCAGCAACTTAGGAACCTACAGAGAAATCATAGCAGGCAATGATGACAGGAAAAGAAAATGGCCAATGAATCACTACCCAGTCATGACGTTTGTTCAGTGGCACTCTGTAGGCTACGCTTCCCACTGAGCACAGACGTCAGTTCAACATCTAGTTTAGATTTACATTTGTTTGAGTTGACAACTAACGTGAATTCAATGCGAAATCTACCAAAAATGTCAGTCTGTCATTGGATTTAGGTAAACATTTTCATAAATCCAACAAAAAAAAAAGCGTATTCCCTTACATTGATGACTTCTTGCAAATCCAATCAATTGGGTTTGTTGCTAGGACACTGATTTGAAAGGATGGATCTAAAATGGAGACAGGACTGGACAGGACTGTATGCTGTGCTCTGACCTGGACTGCTTTCCTCAGTTCACTGACAGTGATAGATAAGAAAAACAAATGGGGTGGGATGGTGGTAGAGAATCCAAGAGGAAATGAATATGTCACAGTAACACATGGTCTCTCACAGACCTCCTTGTGTGTTTTACATTCTAGACACTTTTCCCCCCCGTTCCTTCTTCCTTTCCTCCCTCTCTTCCCTCGCTTCATGTCGATTGAAATATGCAAGCATAATAGTCTGGGAAATAGGATCAAGAGGTTTATGGGGGAAAATGACTTGGGCTGGGTCTGTTCACAAATTACGGGGAGAGTGAGACAGAGAGTGAGACAGAGAGTGAGACAGAGAGTGAGACAGAGAGTGAGAGTGAGAGTGAGAGTGAGAGAGAGTGAGAGAGAGTGAGAGAGAGTGAGAGAGAGAGAGAGAGAGATTGGGCTACAGGAAACTAACAGAGATAGAAATAATTGAGCCGTAGAGTGGAACTGGGAAGACAGACAGACAGACAGACAGACAGACAGACAGACAGACAGACGTAGTTTGTCAGCAAGAGAAAGCCCACAGTAGGTTGGAAAAGAGAACTTGAGATCCATAGTTAGAGGAGCAGTGAGTGCCCTGGAATGAAGGAACATCCTGTTTTCCTGGGGTTTTCCTAAGGTTCCACACACACACCAGGCCACCCCTAACCCCGTATCCTATCTCTGTACTCTTTCCATTGTAGGGTGCAATTGTCCGACCAGCTGTTTATAAACTGTGACACCTATCATCCTTCATCCAAACACAGTAAAGATGGTAAACAGTGCTGATGAGTCTCTCTCTCTCTCTACCTCCCTCATTCCTCTTTCTCTCTCTCTCTCTCTACCTCCCTCATTCCTCTTTCTCTCTCTCTCTCTCTACCTCCCTCATTCCTCTTTCTCTCTCTCTCTCTCTACCTCTCTCATTCCTCTTTCTCTCTCTCTCTCTCTCTCTCTCTCTCTCTCTCTCTGTCTACCTCCCTCATTCCTCTTTTGCTCTCTACCTCTACCTCCCTCATTCCTCTTTTGCTCTTTCTCTCTCTCTCTCTCTCTCTCTCTCTCTCTCTCGCTCTCTCTCTCTCTCTACCTCCCTCATTCCTCTTTTGCTCTCTCTCTCTCTCGCTCTCTCTCTCGCTCTCTCTCTCTCTCTACCTCCCTCATTCCTCTTTTGCTCTCTCTCTCTCTGTCTCTCTCTCTCTCTCTCTCTCTCTACCTCCCTCATTCCTCTTTTGCTCTCTCTCTCTCTATCGCTCTCTCTCTCACAGACAGTCTCCTCCTCCTCCCCAACATCCTCCCCACCATCCCCTCCTCCCTCCTCCTTCCCACCATCCTCATCCTCCTCCGCCATTCTCCTCTTCCTCCCCCTCCTCTGCCCCACCATCCTCCTACCCCTCACCACTCACCTTCCTCCTCTCTTCTCCTCCTCCTCCCCACCATCCTCCTCCTCCCCCCACCATCCTCCTCCCCCTCCACCTCTTCCTCCCCAACATCCTCCCTCCTCTTCCTCCGAACCGTCCTCCTTCTCCTCCTCTTTCTCCCCACCATTACAGTGAAGGAGGAAGAAGGTATGAAAAACGATATGTCCTAATACCTGGTACTCTGGTCCAAGATCCAAGACTGACAACAAGGACAGGAACCAAAATGCATTTGGGCCAGGATTTTCTTTCAGCCCATAAGGAAACAACCTTATAATTGCTCCTTGGGGTCTTACGACAGACAGGCCACAGAGCTGACAGACAGGCCACACAGCTGACAGACAGGCCACAGAGCTGACAGACAGGCCACACAGCTGACAGACAGGCCACAGAGCTGACTGACAGGCCACACACCAGGCCCACCGCGCCCTCCACTTCCTATTCCTATATGACCTCATCTTTCAGCTCCACAGTGGCTCAGCTCTCTCACTTCCATCCGGTAGCGCCCCGACCGGATAGGTCGGAGGGGAAATGTTCCAACCTTCCCAGTGTCCTGGGAAAAGGAGACTGGCTGAACATGGCTCCAATATAAAACATTTAAAAGTTTGAGGTGCAGTTATTACTATAAACATAAACTGTTTTGTGTGTGTGTGTGTGTGTGTGTGTGTGTGTGTGTGTGTGTGTGTGTGTGTGTGTGTGTGTGTGTGTGTGTGTGTGTGTATGGCTGATTGATCAGAGTGGATGTATGACGTATGGCTGATTGGTCAGGGTGGGTGTATGACGTATGGCTGATTGGTCAGGGTGGATGTATGATGTATGGCTGATTGGTCAGGGTGGATGTATGATGTATGGCTGATTGGTCAGAGTGGGTGTATGATGTGGTGAGGGGGGGGCTGAGACATTGATTGATGGGGTCTTGTTATAATTCTCCCCGTGTTCGGAACATGTTCGGCCACCGGTATTATTCTGTGTCGTTTTTTTCTTACCACAATGCCATTCTCAGTTAGAGGTGAAAAGGTGCCCCATTGACATGCATGTTTTACCAGCGCTTGTGTTATTGCTAATAAGGTTACCTCTGGAAAAACAAATACACAGTGACACAGCACTCCATCACCTGGGAAAGGCCAGAACACAATGTCACCACTACCCAGACTGCCCAGGGGGCCTAGTGGCCACCCCACCCGGGTGAAAGAGTGATGTATCAAAGGTAGCTGTTGTGTTCCAACACGCGCGTGTGCGTGTGTGTGTGTGTGTGTGTGTGTGTGTGTGTGTGTGTGTGTGTGTGTGTGTGTGTGAGGCAGCTTGTGACAGGGGGAGTTGAAGAGTGACATGTATTTGGGACCTCGACATATTGTAAACCAGCACCGGACCACCTTACACAAGGGCAAGGTGTGGATTGGGGTTCTGTGGCTGAACAGTCCAGTCTTTGAGTCCCTGACTGGGGGACCCACCCGTCCAGAGGAGGCGCACGAGGGTGGAGGCATCACACAGAGGAGGGTGACTCCCTCTGGGCCTCAGGTGTTAATCCATCACCTTGCTTGCCTGGAGGTGCTCATTGTAAATGTAAATTCCTCCATGTTTTTCAAAGAAGGTTATAAGGTAACACTTTACAACAAGATTGGTCAATATATTGCAATAACTGGTCAGTGTTTGCAAATAGTTAGCCAATATTTACCTCCAGTTATTAACCATTAATTGTATAAATGCACTTACAAATGCTTATAAAATGAACCTTTATGTATTGTCATGCAATCTTGTTTTCAATAGTTGCACAGTTGAACAATATTTATTTTCTCACTTTTGGGTGTGATGCATTTGAATTTGGTTGACTGCGTGTGTAATTAGTCCCTGGTGATTTGGTCTGGATTCATGTTAGGTCCCGATCTTGTCTTGGGAACACATCTGGAATCAAATCCAGGTCATTGGCTTTTATGTCCACCATGGTTCTCCCTGATGCCTGCTGGAAAACAGACACTATGATTACATATCAGACACAGACAGATAGATACTTCTCTAGTCTCTTTGCATACTTTATGTAGATACTAGGCCCTTCCAGCCCTGCATGCTTCAGAATCAGAGGATAAAAAACACAAGGTCTCTATCCCATTGACAAGGGTCACACTTCTGAAACACACAGAGAGAGGAGAGAGATAAACAATCATTTGTATTGTTTACTTCACTTCTGTTTATTATCTACTTCACTTGCTTTGGCCATGCTAACATATGTTTCCCATGTCAATAGCCCTTGAATTGAATTGAGACAGAGAGAGAGAAGGCGAGGGAGAGAGAAGGAGAAGGAGAGAGCGAGAAGGAGAGAAAGAGAGAGAGAGACAGAGAGAGAGAGACAGAGAGACAGACCAAGACAGAGAGACAGGGAGAGACAGAGAAAATTATAAGGTAACAGTCTCGTAGGTTATTAGCCATACTGAAACCATATCATTGTCTTCTCTCTGGCCAATGAAGCCCAGATGTGTTTGTGTGAGTGACGACAGTCGGAGGACCAGACACCATGACCCTTGGCACGAGAGACCTGGCCACCATCCAACTATACGCCAAGCAGGCTTGGGCCGTCACCTGATCCATGGAACCAGGGCTGCTGTTCTTATGTCTGTCTGTCAATCAGTCTCTCTGTCTTAATCTTTATTTTTCTCACTTTCCCTCACTGTCTCTCTCTCTCTCTTAGATAATAGAGATAATAGATAGATAATGTAATAGGTAGAGATAATAGGTAGATAATGTACAAAAGTGACATAAACAATAAAAATTAACAGTAAACATCTCTCTCTGTCTCTCTTTGCCTCTCTTTCTCTTTCTCTCTCTTGCTTTCCCTCACTCTCTCTCTCTCTCTCTGTCTCTCTCTGTCTCTCTCTCTGTGTCTTTCTCTCTCTCTCTGTCTCGCTCTCTCTCTCTCTGTAACTCTCTCTGTCTTTCTCTCTCTCTCTTTCTCTCTCTCTCTGTCTCGCTCTCTCTCTCTCTCTCTGTGTCTCTCTCTGTCTCTCTCTCTGTCTCTCTCTCTCTTGATGTCCTTCACCATCTCTCTCTCTGTCTCTCTGTCTCTCAATTCAATTCAATTCAAAAGGCTTTATTGGCATGGGAAACATATGTTTACATTGTCTACGCAAGAGAAATAGATAATAAACAAAGGTGAAATAAACAATAAAAAATGTACAGCAAACATTACACTCACAAGTTTAAAAGCAATAGACACATTTCAAATGACATATTATGGTATTATGTATAGAGTTATAATGATGTGCAAATAGTTGAAGTACAAAACTGTTCTCTTTCTCTTTCCCTCACCATCTCTTTCTCTTTCCCTCACCAGCACTCTCTATCTCTTTCCCTCTCTCTCTCTCTGTCTCTCTCTCTCTATCTGTTTCCATCTCTCTCTGTCTCACTCTCTCTCTCTCTGTGTCTCTCCATCTCTCTCTCCCTCCCTCCTTCCTCAGTCCAGTGCCAGGGTTGAAGTAGCAGCAGGCCCTACCAGGCTGGTTCATAGGAAAAAGGTCCAGTGCTTTATGAAGTCGGTGGCGAGAGCTTTCAGCAGCTATTATTTATCCACATGCATAAAACAGTCACACATATACATGTGCGTACACACGCAGAGGAATACACCTACACGTGTTTCCATGCCAAAGCCATAGAGGAACACACGCACACAAACACACACACACACATACACAAACACACATGCACAAACACTTATGCACACACACACTCCTTCCTACATACAGAGCCATAAAAATGTAGCAGGTTTTCAGAACAATGTTCACCTTAGGGTGAGGGTTAACAGGGTTAGTGTTAAGAGGGTTAACAGGGTTAGTGTTAAGAGGGTTAACAGGGTTAGGGTTAACAGGGTTAACAGGGTTAGGGTTAACAATGTTAAGGTTAACAGGGTTAGGGTTAACAGGGTTAACAGGGTTAGGGTTAACAGGATTAACAGGGTTAGGGTCAACAGTGTTAACAGGGTTAACAGATTTAACAGGGTTAACAGGGTTAGGGTTAAGAGGATTAGGGTTAACAGGGTTAGGGTTAACAGGTTTAACAGGGTTAACAGGTTTAACAGGGTTAGTGTTAACAGGGTTAACAGGGTTAGGATTAACAGGATTAACAGGGTTAGTGTTAACAGGGTTACGGTTAACAGGGCTAAAAGGGTTAGTGTTAACAGGGTTAACAGGGTTAACAGGGTTAGTGTTAAGAGGGTTAACAGGGTTAGGGTTAACAGGGTTAGTGTTAACAGGGTTAGGGTTAACAGGGCTAACAGGGTTAGTGTTAACAGGGTTAACAGGGTTAGTGTTAAGAAGGTTAACAGGGTTAGGGTTAACAGGGTTAACAGGGTTAGGGTTAACAGTGTTAACAGGGTTAACAGGTTTAACAGGGTTAACAGGGTTAGGGTTAACAGGGTTAGTGTTAACAGGGTTAACAGGGTTAGTGTTAACAGGGTTAACAGGGTTAGTGTTAACAGGGTTAACATGGTTAGGGTTAACAGGGTTAGGGTTAACAGGGTTAACAGGGTTAGTGTTAACAGGGTTAACAGGGTTAGGGTTAACAGGGTTAGTGTTAACAGGGTTAGTGTTAACAGGGTTCGGGTTAACAGGGTTAGGGTTAACAGGGTTAACAGGGTTAGGGTTAACAGGGTTAACAGGGTTAGGGTTAACAGGGTTAGGGTTAATAGGGTTAACAGGGTTACGGTTAACAGGGTTAGGGTTAACAGGGTTAACAGGGTTAGTGTTAACAGGGTTAACAGGGTTAACAGGGTTAGGGTTAACAGGGTTAGTGTTGACAGGGTTAGGGATAACAGGGTTAGTGTTAACAGGGTCAGGGTTAACAGGGTTAGTGTTAACAGGGTTAGGGTTAACAGGGTTAGTGTTAACAGGGTTAACAGGGCTAGGGTTAACAGGGTTAGGGTTTACAGCGTTAACAGGGTTAACAGGGTTAGGGTTAACAGGGTTAGTGTTAACAGGGTTAGGGTTAAAAGGGTTAGGGTTAACAGGGTTAACAGGGCTAGGGTTAACAGGGTTAGGGTTAACAGGGTTAACAGGGTTAGAGTTAACAGGGTTAGTGTTAACAGGGTTAACGGGGTTAGTGTTAACAGGGTTAACTGGGTTAGAGTTAACAGGGTTAGGGTTAACAGGGTTAGTGTTAACAGGGTTAGAGTTAACAGGGTTAGTGTTAACAGGGTTAACAGGGTTAGTGTTAACAGGGTTAACAGGGTTAGAGTTAACATGGTTAGGGTTAACAGGGTTAGGGTTAACAGGGTTAGTGTTAAGAGGGTTAACAGGGTTAGAGTTAACAGGGTTAGGGTTAACAGGGTTCGTGTTAACAGGGTTAGTGTTAACAGGGTTAGGGTTAACAGGGTTAGGGTTAACAGGGTTAACAGGGTTTGGGTTAACAGGGTTACGGTTAACAGGGTTAGGGTTAACAGGGTTAGTGTTAACAGGGTTAGGGTTAACAGAGTTAACAGGGTTAGGGTTAACAGAGTTAACAGGGTTAACAGGGTTAGTGTTAACAGGGTTAGGGTTAACAGAGTTAACAGGGTTAGGGTTAACAGAGTTATGCACACACACACTCCTTCCTACATACAGAGCCATAAAAATGTAGCAGGTTTTCAGAACAATGTTCACCTTAGGGTGAGGGTTAACAGGGTTAGTGTTAAGAGGGTTAACAG